>NW_013666822.1:214383-220800 GCF_000517525.1 Limulus polyphemus
GCAACATAGTATCTCGTAGTGTGTAATACGTTCTGGGCCCCAGGGGAGCTATTAACACGCATTGAAAATGTAGTTCGAGATAGATAGTTATAGAGAGATATATTAATCTAGACTGAGTGACTGTAAGTTTAACCATAACAAGTATATAGTGGCGATTTTTAAAGTGAAATTATCACAGACTGTATTGTAATCACAGAGTACAGAAGAATAATTTATCTTGTCAATTGTGTTATAAAGTAATTGAACTAGCCAGTGTGGACTGTGATGACAAGGAGACAATTTTTAAATCTTTGGGTACAAATGTGGTAATCAACAGTTATAGTTGTGACCTTAGAGTGAAATTATCATAGACTGTATTGTAATAACAGAGTAGGAAGAATAATTCTTCTTGTCAAATTGTGTTCTAAAGTAACTGAATCAACCTTTGTGGACTTTGACAAAAAAAGAGACAATTATTTATTGCTCTGGATACAAATGTGATAACCAACAGTGTAAGAACATTTATATATATATTTGACTTGTTTTAACATATTCTTTTAAAACAAGTGAACTGTGTGCTGTTTGCTTATTTTTCAAATTTGTGGTCTACAAGTCACATACATCTACTGTAAAAAAATCCGGAACAATCTGTACATAAAACCTGACAGTAACAAATATTCAGTGTCCGTCAGGAGAATGTCAAATATGCTTCATCCAGTACAAGATAATATTGGTTATTTTACATTGGCATATAATTTACTTCAAATGTTATAAAACTGGGCTAGAAATATATTTATGGAATCAATCACAGGACAGAAAAATAACAAAATATTGGTTAACTTCAAACAAACCATCGTTATAACCAGTTATAACCTGTTATAGGTGATCGAAAGGTATTCTCACATCATGTACATACGAAAGTGAATATCAAAGCTTGAAAACTGCCAGCCTAGTACAGGGATTTGAATACGTTATGTAAAACAATTTTGAACAAACAAATCAGCAAGTCAAGTGACAATCACACCCAATATAACGTCGCGGTGGTACAGGATGTAACGAATCCCCGTCTAACCAAACATGCTCGCCCTTTCAGCCGCGTGCGCTTGAAAACCACTGTCCTCGTGCATTAGGAAGAAAGATATATTTTGAACACAGTAGAATGGAAACAACACTTCAAGGTTATTCACATCGTCACATCGACGCGGCGACATGGACTATAACGGTGTGTTGTGGCACCAAAACCGTTTTAATATAACGTACTCTAGTTCCTTATGGTATTTATCTGAGAGGTTGATCTCTACAGATATAATTCTTTTTTATCAGAGTTTTTTTTTCAAACAAATTTTTACATTTGATATTGTTTCTGTAGTTAAAGCGATCTGTTAAGAGTTTAGAATTAACAGTGCTTTTGCGCCAGACTGTGAAAGGATCGCAGGTGTTTTTTCCCATGTAATCTTATTTATTTAAGCCTCTAAAGAAAAGGAAGAGGAAGGAGAAGCAGAGAATCGATACAAAATGGAGTTGGTCTCTATTTTTTTAAGGAAAGGGTGTATTACAAAGAGAATAGTAATGGTCGTGTTTTCTGAACACAAATGGTATATTTTGTTTTACTGTCTGTCTGTATATGTACTTGTAATATACGAAGACGACTCGGTATCTGATGGTTTCACTAATATGACCTCTGTAGATAAGTTCGTGGGTCAATATTTTGAGTACATTTTATGTATTTTTTACTTTAAATTTCACCCCTTTCCGTACTCTTCTATTTTACTCCATATCTCCATCATTACTCCAAACAGAAAATCTAGAATCTGCAACACGCATCATCTGTTCTTGTTCAGTGCCAAATAATTCCTGGAGTGTCACAAACTGTCAACATTGTTTTCTACTTTTACATTAACTCTTTATATTTTATGAAGTCGATCATTGCAACTATTGGCAAATGTTTTCTCACTTAAAAATTCGATCGTAAACAAAAAAATATAATCAATATCCCAATGAAATATTTTACTCTGCGGTATAGGATTTCAACATAAAGTTCAGAAGTTATCTATTCTCCATTGTAATGTTTAAGTCTAAAATTATCACTTTAATAATTACTTAGTTTTCTCCCCAATACAGTTAACCACAATGTTTGATCTTTATAAGAGACGTCCTCGTCAGAAAAAAACTTGAATTTAAGACTTCATCGCTGTCACATTTGTCTAGTTTTATTTTTCAGTGCAATATTTATTTGTTTTACTTGACTATTATCTTTAATAGTGCACGATTAAATCTAAAGTACAAACTATTGATTTATTTCCTAGCATTTTTTCAGCGCAAAAAACAGCTAACTTTAACTACTATTTATACTTTAACGCAAGATTTGGTCCTAATCATAAGGTCACTGCTGAAATATATGAACGTTTTGTAGAGCACAGGATTTATCTTATATCAATATTAACTTCCTATCAGAATTTGCTACCTACTTAGAGTAAAATAAAAATTGAACCAGATAATAACTGTAGCTAATTAGATATATTTTTCTCATGTTCTTATTTATAAGGATTAGAATGCATTGTTTCGTCGGTTTGGTACTTTTGCTGTTAACGATATTTTCGGCCGTAATCCCAATAATATCTCACGAGGTTCAACCACCTTAGGAAGTTTAGCTTAGTCTTAAATATACATATATTAAATTACAAATATAAAACTATCGCCAAAATAGAAGTGTAATAATTAATATAAAATTAAAAAGTATCAAATTAAACCTACCAAATATTTTAACCAATACTCTTAATTAAAGTAACTATAAATGAATAACAGAGTGTACCTAGGTATTAAGTCACTAGAATTTTCTTTTTCCCAGGATTTGTCATTTCCCAGGACCTTTCTGTAGGGGCCCGGCATGACCAGGTGGATAAGGCGCTCGACTTGCAATCTGAGGGTCGCGGGTTCGAATCCCAGTCCCACCAAACATGCTCGCCCTTTCAGCCGTGAGGGCGTTATAATGTGACGGTCAATCCCACTATTCGTTGGTAAAAGAGTAGCCCAAGAGTTGGCGGTGGGTGGTGATGGCTAGCTGCCTTCCCTCTAGTCTTACATTGCTAAATTATGGACGGCTAGCGCAGATAGCCCTCGTGTAGCTTTGCGCGAAATTCAAAAACAAACAAACCTTTCTGTAGAGCTAAATATCACTTTAAAGAGTTGATCACTTTTACAACCCATTACTTTATTGCAGTTCAAGTTTTGATCTTAACAGTTTGATCACTGCCATAATTGACCATTCATAACGACCCGGCATGGACAGGTGGTTAAGAGCGCTCAACTCGTATTCTACGGGCCTCGGATTCGAATCCCCGTCCCATATAATGTGAGGTCAATCCCACCATTCGTTGGTAAAAGAGTAACTAAAGAACTAGGGGAGGGGTGATTTTTCACTACTAAATTAGGGACGGTTAGCTCAGATAGCCTTCGTGAAGCTTTGCGCGAAATTCAAAAACAAACCATTCAAGACCTCGTTTGCTGAGGGAGAAATTACACCCATGATGCGGGAGGAAGAGGACCAAACAAGGACCTAAATCCCAATGAAGCAGAATCAGTGAAGACTTCCTTTGAAAAATTTGAACTCCGCCTTTAGTCATACGCAATTCATTGTATCAAAGTGATTCAATGTACAGAGCTCATCATTTTCATGAGTTTTACTGATATAAACTGTGGTGTTTTTTATATTAAAAGTGATACCGTTAAAAAACTACGGTTAAAAATTACATCAATAAAGATATAATCAAATCCTCACGTACAGTGCTATTGAAAGTCGTGTTCTTGTTGTGAGGTGAATACTTTTATCTAAAATTATGTTCTGTTATAAAGAAAAAGTTGATGCATATACCACAGCTATTTTTTTCTAATTGTCCGAATCTTGAATACCTAAAGTTTGAAGTTTTGTATGGATTTTTGTTTGTGGTGTCATTCAATAGTTTTAGTTACATACATAGATAGTGACATACAAGCTAAGTCCATTATAGTAAGGTTGTTGATATATGTACATATCAACCATTATATACATATTTTATCTATAAGCAAATTCAGTTTCATTAAAAGAAAAACACCTAATGCTTATCCTGCAAACATACAATTTGTATGAGAAATCGTAATAAGTCATTGAAGTGTTTCTTTTTTTATAACCCTTCTACTTTTCTGTACCATATGGTTATGGGAAAGCACTTTTCGGTGGCTTAGCTGTAAGTTCTGAGCTTGTAACGTTGAAACCGGGTTTTAATACTCGAGGTGGGCAAAGCACAGATGACCCATTGTGTAGCTTTGTGCTTATTAACAAACAAATAAAGATAGTTAAGGATATATAAAAGTTTAACAAGATAACGCCGCCCTTGGACTATCTACATGGTAGTATCCAGTGCACATAACATTCTTGAGAAAAACTAAATTTCAAAGTAATAAGATACACAAGAAAGATGTTTTGATAAGGATGTAATTTTGTCATACTTAAGATTTTTAAAAAGATGAACCTGCTTCTTAATTATAAATTTTCAAGTGTATCAGTCATACATGTGATATAAGTTTCAAGTTTGTGTTTGAGTAAAATAAGCAACGTATTGTGCTTATAGATAAGATATAGCTGATTACTGACGTCAGAGGCCATTCTGTTTAGTGTTCTTTTTCTCTAGTATCACAAACCGTTTTATTTAACATTACGAAGAAAGAAAACATGGGTATCACGAGCGATTTAGTTAAACTGAAACACAAAATCTACAAAACCTAATCAAGTCATACTTCGTGCAATATTACAGTAATTGTGGAAATGCAATCAATAACACGTATAGACGTTTAGGTCACGTTGCTTAGCAACCTCGAACAGCTAGCTTAGTGACGTTAGTTCTGAATGATAAATCAATTTTACACAAATTAAGATTTATTAATAAAATGTCGTAAAACTTTTGGTTTTGTTTTATTGGCAAATGACTAAAATCAAATATATTTTTATTTGGAGAATTCAAAAGTTGTTACAAGTTCGATTATTGGTTTTCATTTCTTGAAGATTTCATCAAAATGATACCACGGCGACATGTTAGTCCGTTGGTTGTCCTTTGATAAATGACTTTACTAAACATTTTGATTGTTGCTTTAATATCTTTTTTTTAATATTTAAAAAGTTTCTTAATTTAAATTTATTGCACAACGTGACTGCTCATTATAAAATGTGTTTTGCGGGAAAATAGCAACTAAAATCAAACTGAGCTTTAATTCAAAGAATGGTGTTACTTTGTTTGTTTTGAATTGAGCGCAAAGCTACACAATGGGATATCTGTGCTCTGCCCACCACGGGTATCGAAGCCCGGTTTCTAGTGTTGTAAGTCCGCAGACATCCCGCTGTGCCAATGGGGAGCATACCACTGCTAGTAACATTAAAATATTATAAATTTATCTACTCCTGTAGTAACATGATTTTTGTTTGTTTGTTTCAGATTTTTGCGCAAAGCTACACAGAGGCTATCAACGTGTAACTGTCTTTAACTTTCAACTGACAGACTAAAAGAAAAGGCAAGCTAGTCAACAGTACCCACGCTCAAAGTGCGGAGCGCTTTTTTGTGGCACCGATTTATGAGCCAGGTATAATCGGATTCACAGTATAGACATGCTAACCATTAAGCCACGTCCAGCCTTATAACATGCTTCTCCTGTATTTATTTACAAAACAAAATTCTACCCTTGAAAACTTATCTGTTCGATAAAACCTTTTTAGGTTTCAGTTGAACACGGATCAGCGTAGAGAGAAATTACAAAAAAAAATATTTCAAACAGAATATACACATTGAAAGTGTGACATGGCTGGTGCGCTCAACTCGCAATCTACAGATAGCTCTCGTATAGCTTTACTCGAAATTTAAAACAAACCAATCTACATTGAGGGCCTGCAGGTTAATATAAAAGGCTTCGGAGCTTAAATACGGCAAAACATTAATGTTGCAGGGGACTAGTAACATAATGGTAGCATTAGGTCATCCTTTTAGCCAATAACATAAGAACCTCGAATAATTAGGGAAAGAACAATTAGCGTTTTTGTTTTCTTTTTACTTAAAAAAGCTTATGCATCATCATGGTCATAGTGATTTACACTTATCTTCGGCAATGTATCATTTTATCTTACTATAGCACTCATTACCTCATCATTTTTACAAAGTCATATATCATTATATCTTTCATTTCACCACAATCTGTCATGTATTCTATTCCAAAACTAGCTTCCTTTCATACTATAGTTTATTCTCGAACTGCTCAATACCTCATTATTTTCCATACCTTTTGTTATTATCATATTTTTAATAGGCCAGGTGGTTAGGGCGCTCGACTCGCAATCTGAGGATCGCGGGTTCGAATCCCCGTCACACCAAACATGCTCTGCCGTGGTGGCGTTATAATGTGACGGCCAATCCCACT
>NW_013666822.1:221225-254547 GCF_000517525.1 Limulus polyphemus
AGCGCAGATAGCCCTCGTTGTAGCTTTTGCGCGAAATTTCAAAAACAAACAATCATATTTTTAATACATTAAGTAATTATGACTAGATACCAATTGTTACCAAGACAACATTTTAATAGATTGCGATTTTTTTTGGTCCATATGTTTTTACCGTATAATTCATTACAGTTCCTTTTCTTTACGTTATTCTCTTTGTCATGTTATTCAACAACCGATTGTTATTCATCTTATACTAAACGTGGAATTAGGAGAAACTCTATCTATTTCAGTTGAATTGAAATATATTAAAAAAAAACAGGTAGTTACTTTGGGGGGGGGGGTCTTATAGTTGGCTGAGTTTAACTTCTTTAGATTTCAAATTCCAATGAACATTTCAATTTCTCCTACTTCAAAATATTTTAAGTCTCATCGTAGCTTTCAACATGTTGTTATATTCAAATATTCCGAACGATATTTCTTGTTCATAAAATACAAACTAAACACATACAAAGAAGGAGTAAGCATGAATAAGTTAAATACTTCCAAGTGTTTATAAAATTTCTCCCTTGAGTTTACTCAGAAGCTAACGTCTATTTTTCAGAATGCCATTCAATATTTCACCATCTATTTCAGAACTCCTACTTTTGTTCCAATTAAAAAAGCCCTTTTAATGCTTCAAAACAAGATGAAAGTACAAACCTAAAATTGAGGCTTTGTTCCTTAAGTTCAGTAACAGTAACAGAGCCCAGCTGGCACGAGAAAGCTTCACCTTTATTTGAGGAGGTGTTTCCTTCTATTACGACTGCCTCTCTCCATAGGGAGGGTACAGCATTCTTTCACTTGACAACACTCAATACCCTATGGAAAAACCCTGAAAGCTGGACAAGGCATCTAACACCCTTAAGGCATCACGCGGTCTTCTTCCATTATTAATGCCTTTCTTGTATGGATGTATAGTCTTTCAGAGCTCGTGCTCTTCAGAAAACTAATAAAGTGGGTAAAGGCTGTCACGAGGTTGAAGGATTCCACTTACGAACTAGAAGTTTAAGAAAAATCACTTCAAACATGGGGATTACTCGGAGCTTTCGAAACAGGCTTGTCGTCTTCAAAACGATAAAATAATAATTTTACAAAGACATAAAATTAGCTTGAACACAAATATATGAACATTCTACTGCTTCATTTTTAACGTCTATTACATTTGCTCATTAGTACGTTTAGGCTTATAACATGTTGACAGGTGAAAGAAAAGAAGGAAACTAAAAACAAATCATGTGAGAATTAAATTATACCTTGACGGGAACAACACCCTTTGATTCAAAATTCTGCTAGAAAGATTTATAGGTAAAAGAAAAATACTCATAGTTCTTTCTCATTGTGCTTTCAACTAGTCCATCTGATAAAAAATATTTCAATACAAAATTCCCGATTTGTTAATTTGTCGACACACACACTAGAAGTCAACTAATAATGTTGAAGAAATATTTAGAATTAGTTTCATTGTTTACTAAGGTTTATTCGTTATGCTTTGATCACAACTTATTGGTAAAGATTTGAAATACTTTTATCCGAGAACAGTGTCTACAATTGTTTGTTTGAAGTTAAGCACAAAGCTATACAATTGGCTACTGTGCTCTGCCCGCCACGGGTATCGAAACCCAGTTTCTAGCGTTAGTTAAAACACGTTAAATGCTGTTGAAAAAATTAAAAACAAATTATATCACTTAACCTTGATGTACTTTGCATTTCTTATTAAAAAGTAGGAACTAAGATGTTTAGAAACTGTACTAGGTTACAAATTATGTTACAAAAATTCTGAGATAAATACTCTCCCATGAACTTCGCACTTTAGAAATGTAGTAAAGAATTACATAAATTATTGAAATAATACTAAGATATTTGCTTCGTTCAATTAACATTGCTGTACAAAAACATCATCTCCAGGGTACTGTAATTTTCGCTTTATTTTATACAGTTAAGCCACTTTTTTAGTGTTATGAATAAATTTCTTCACAACCATTTTTAAATTTACTTGGAAAAGGTATTTCTTGTAATATTATTTTCTTAGAAAAATTAGAAGACGTTTATCTATAAGTGTAAACTGCGTAGCAAAGAAACGTGTAATGCTGTTGAATACATAAGAGTTTAGATGACTAATCAAATAATTTTGGAACATCGTTGATTCGCTGCTTTTACCGAAAAACGAACATTACAAATATAAAAAATTCTCTAATTTATTTTTACTTTTCCGGTCTTGTAAATTCCATTATTTACACTCTTATCTGAGTATTTTTGTGCAGAAAAATTAGTTTTATTATACAATGTATATAAATCTTCTACATCTATGCATGTATAATACCGGGATAAATTCATTACAATGGGTGTATAATACCGGGATAAATTCATTACAATGGATGCATAATACCGGGATAAATTCATTACAATGGAGTTTATTTCTCAATGTCTATTACCTAAGCGGTTGAATTCTCTGTTGGCCTTTAACTAATACAGTTACTGATTGTATATAACAAGATATCATTAGGCTTACTATGCTCTTGTCAGTCCGATCTATACAGTCAATTACAAAGGTTAAACCTAAATAGGGAAGTACTAATGTTAACAGTAGTTTAATTGATCTTAATTGTTTGGTGTTATTTTAAAGTTCTCTTAAGTATATAAATATTTATCAAGAACTTTCTCTCCAAACTTAGCACTCGAGACCTTATAAATTCTTAACAGCACAGATGAAATCTACTTGCACTAAGTTTCATTTAGAATATTAGTATCTGATTTTTAGAAAGTTTAGTTTTGTTGACTTAGATGAACTTAAATAGTACAACAGATTTAGATATCAAGAATATTTTCATGCACCTCTCGGTTTTTGTAGATACTAATAACTAATTAAAACTTTCCTAAATTAATTTCATATAGCCTAAATTTTAAGTAACTATCATTAATTTCGCTTAGAAAGGTAAATCTCTTTAAATTTTGAAGAACTAGTATTTTCCAGTGTAAAGCTTCAGCAGCTTAGAAAAGGTCATTGGTTTATTGATCGGTAAAAAAACATGCTTCTCTGTATCCTTGAGTTTGTCAAGTAAATGACTGCTTTAATGTCTATAACATACATGATTCAACTTATACAAAGTTTAAGCGTAAAGCTTCAGCAGCTTAGAAAAGGTCATTGGTTTATTGATCGGTAAAAAATATGCTTTTCTGTATCATAGAGTTTGTCAAGTAAATGGCTGCTTTAATGTCTATAACATACATGATCCAACTTATACAAAGTTTAAGCGACTGCATACTTTTTTCGTATAGTACCCTTCATGTTCATCAATTTTTTGTCCTATTTACCATGAAGGAATCAAGGCTGCCCTCTAACGGGAGTTGTTAGATCAGTTTTAAGCTGTGTCTTCATGTTCATCAACTTCCCAATTCTGCTTACCAAGAAAAAAATGTGTTTTCAACAAGAATTTATTTGTATTCAAGTCTACCCATTATCACTGAGTTCAGCTGGCCCTTAGCAACAACTGGGGTGTTGGATGTAATGGAAAGTTATATTTTTCTTATCTGATTTTCTTTGTGCGTAAATTATCTAGAAGCAGTTAAATAGCTTATTGCTTAAAAATGTTACGTTTATCAACTACCTGCTTCTCTATTTTTAGAATGTATACTGCTTCATATAGCAGTTTTATATCCTGATATAATGTATTGTCGTCACCCTCATCAGTTGCTTATACTTTTTACAAAGGCTTTATACTTACTCTACTAGCAGCTGAGTAGGTTAATCTAACAGACTTAAGCCACACTCACCAACTACTCGTACTAATTAACAACACATCTGGCTATTGTAAAGTGTTACATTGATATACTGCTGTTATACTATGCCTTTATCGTAGCTATGATTAGTAGTCGAAACAATCACCTAACTCTAGTTATTAATTACTAACTTATGTTTTAATTACTGGATACTAGCTAGTTTTATCTTACGTTTCGGCTGTTAATCTGCTGCTGTCTTCAAGGAAGTCCTGGGAAGTATTATGTCTATAGTAGTAGTGGCAGGGATTGAATCCTGGGTCTCCCTCATTAGGACTTTAATTATCATATTACTAATTTATGTTTTAATTACTAGATACTAGCTAGTTTTATCTTACGTTTCGGCTGTTAATCTGCTGCTGTCTTCAAGGAAGTCCTGGAAAGTATTATGTCTATAGTAGTAGTGGCAGGGATTGAATCCTGGGTCTCCCTCATTAGGACTTTAATTATCCATCTTATTTGATTATTTTCCTGAGGGGTATCCAGTTTTTTGGCCGAATTCTGTGCTTGGTTGGTTGAGAGTGCTATCGGTTATATGGATATAGAGGGATTTTCTTTATCTTTCTCGTGTGTGGCTCATATCTCATTATTTTGGTATTATTCTCATTTATTGTATGGTCTTCTTCTCTCGAATGATGGACTACTGCAGATAAGTGTTACAATCTCTTGTGTATCTATTAATTCTAACCTTTGTTAGTCTTTTTGTTTCTACAGTTTATGGGACTGAGTCTTCATTCACATTACAAATAGTGTTGTTGTTCTCCATTGAGTCTTTAGATGATTTGGTATTTACCAACAACGAGTTCACTGTGTTGTAGGTTTTGAATACCCTGACTTTATACTAATGATATATCCTCTGTATGTTTTCAGAGAAACCTTTGACATAGAGAATATATATCTGTGTGTGTATGTAATTTGTTACTGCGTATTCTTGATGTTTGTCCTTTTTATCTTCTTCTTTATTGAGTGTTCCAGAAATTCATTACCAATAGTGATTGTAGTAATGTTTTCTTCCTTCTTCTTGGCTTCTTAGTTATTCAAAAGTTTGTTATTTATTGAAATTATACAGCCTATAACACCTGTATTTACGTTTCTGGAATGGTTTGATTTATATTCCAGGTATTTATCTGTATCTAAAAGTTTCCTGTAAACTTCTGTGGTATATGAGTTTTGTGTGTCTTGGTAACTATCGGGTTTAAGAATAGGAGTTTGTTATAACAAACCTAGAACACTTTATAAAGAAGAAAAACGTCAAGAAAAACTTCAGAAACATGCCCTTTAACCATATGTCAAAGGTATGTGTGAAAACATACAGAGGACATCTAAACAGCATAAAGTCAGGACAGTTTTCAGAATCTACAACATAATATGTTTGCAGTTAGTACACACCAGACAATCTAAAAACCTAACAAAGAGACAAAACACCATTTAAAACATCCTTTGTACATAATAGACATGTAAAACTTTGTAATACTGATCTAGGTGAAATAGCTTATTATGCTACAGGAGGAGATGATGCAAAATAAATTGGAATAATATAAATATAATAGAATATTAAGCACACAAGAGAAAAAGAAAGGTAAAAGAAGCCTTCTATATCCATCCAACAGATAACAAACTCAACCAACCTGTAATAAAAGTCAGCAAAAGCTGGATACACCTTCTGAAAGCATCCAAGAGAGATAGGTCATTAAAGTCCTAATATAGGAGACAGGAGACGAGCTGATAGCAAACCGATCTCTCTATTAAAAAAGCCTTGGATTAAAGCCCAGCCGAAAACCCCCAGACCTAGTCCATATCGGGATTTCCATGATATGGCACCAGAATAGTAAAATAAAAGCTAGTTAGCAATTAATATCTTGTAATTAAACAACTGTAACTAATTAATAATTCGAGTTTAGTGATCGTATAGGCTAATAACCTTGACAACCTTCCTTTAATTTAAGTACTATGTCTTTACTAACAGGTTGTATTATCCCAAGAACTTTGGTTGTTCTCTTGTTGAAGATACAGTGTTATAAAGTATTATCATGTTTAAAATTTCTTAGCACTTGTGTAATGTTCAATATTAAAAAACTCAAATTTTTAAAAAACAACGATTATTTTTTACACAATTCTAAAAATAAGACTGTTTCCAATCTCAAAATTACAATAAAATACAAATAACTTATTAAACTGGGTAAAAAATAGTAAAAAACCCGATGAGAGTGAGAAACAGTCTCATACACTCTACATGTTTGGATATATACTATTGCGTCATCCTCAGGAGTGTAATGTTTTGCAACAAATAACACTTATTTATACCATTACCAGATCACCAATTTACATCTCAAAGAATTTCACGCCATCTACTGACAACATTTCCATTAGGTCCATCAATCTTTTTCAATATTTTAAGTTTAAGTAGTAGAGTGTATGAGACTGTTTTCCAGTACATTAAGTTATTTGTATCTTATTGTAATTTTGAGACTGGAAACAATCTCATTTTTAGAATCGTGTAAAAAATAATCGTTGTTTATAAAAAGATTGTGAGTTTTCTTAATATTATCATTTTCTTCAATATTTGATATTGTCAACGATGAATTTAAAATGTCTTCTGTATATGCGTACCTTACGTCTTTTGTCTTAATGTTCATTGACTATTTTTGCCTCTGTCAACCGAAACGCTGTGTTGAGTAAGTTAATTATCAATATCTTCTCATCGAAGCAAAGCAAGCTATTAACATAAATCAGAAGTAAACATTAATCCAGTAAATAATATAGCTATTTTATATACTGGTCTAGCTGTAAATCCCAAAAAAACTTATGATAATTAGAATAATTCATTAAATGGCTAACTTCGCTTTTATCTACATTTTCGGTCGTAATCCCGAAATTATGTTATAATATACCTATTTTGTTCATTAGAGTAAATATTGAAGATGTATCATGCTCGTTTCAGTCTTATGTTTGAAAAGAAAAATAATAATATTTTAAAAGGCATATTTCTCACAACATTGTTAGCTTGGTCCAAAAGTGGATGTTTAATGTCATATATGAGTATAATTGGTTGTTTAATTATTTCAATAACTAATTTCTTTGTCTGAAGTTTATTGTTATAAAAAATAACTCATCATAGTGTATGTGAGGAAACGTTTTGATATAAATTTCTTCATAGGTCATGATTTAATTCCTACTAATTTTTTGAGGTATCCAATATTGTAACATTTTGTCCTTCATTTTTAATACAATAGATACACGTAATTTTTTTAAACATCTTAATCATTTTAAGATATTATAACAACACTTGTTAACTGTACGTGGCGAATTTAGCTCCAGAAAGGTTAAAAAATAGTTCCATGCAACACAAAATTATTCAACTCAAACTACAACTCGAATAGTCTAATAAAAATGGAAAAGGAGAGTTTTTTGTTACCATATAAATGTATATATCGTAATGCATGAAAGTATTGCTCAGCTGCGGTTTGATTTAATATGTTTATTTGTAATTAAGCACAAAGCAACACAATGTGCTATCCGTGCTCTGCCCACCACTGGTATCGAAACCCGGATTCTAGCGATGTAAGTTCTCAGACATACCGCTATGCCACTGTGTCCATTTATTTTATTATTTTAACTAATGCTAAGCCAACCTACCTTAGTATTTTATCACAAAAATATATTAACAAAACGTATTTCTATTTTACAGAAGTTTTCACTAAAATAAACTTGGAGACAAATTGTATAATCTCACTCGTGAAATATTGAAACTTACTGTGATGTGAAGTAAACTTACGGTTGAGATTCAAAGGCTACCGTAAATGTCAGGCTTCACGTCGGATGAGTGGGCTCTGCGAAACTAGTGTAACTTCACTACAACAGGTTTACAATCTGATTTTGTCGAACCAGCAGAATGTGCGGGACCTTAAAATAATCTATTCAGCGCAGGCTTGTCGTCATCTTATTTTTCCTTTATTTTCAACTAACACTCTCAATAAACAAGACATGGCGTCTATTATGTGGTGTAATTTATTATGTAGTATTATGTGTATTATGTAGTGGTTTTCACGACGAATACAGGAGTGTGTTTTTATAGAATGATATTTCACCTCGTATTTAGTCTTTGTAGAATAAATAACAATATGCATAACGTTATGAGTTACTTCACGATTGATCTGATTGAAAAATACTAATGTATATTTGGTGTGTCAACAAGGTATTTAGTATGAAAAACACCATGGTACTTGACATTTAATTTTTACGGAAGGAAATTTCACCATAAATTTGAAGTAAAATGTAAAATACATCATTTACCCATATGTAAGATCTCCAAAACAATCTATCAACTGGGATTTTACCTTTTGGAGAATATGCAACGCAAACTAGAGCATTTCAAAAACTTTGCAAAAAATAAAGGGATCTCCATAACCAGAAGAAAATTTTAAAATTCGAGCCCGGCATTTTAATTACCAAACATTAGGAAGAGTACGTCGCAACTAGTGGAGAGGCGTGGTTATTAATTATATTTTTACCTACAGCTAAATGTTTGAATTAAATTTCTTCTTTCATAGAAGTATGTATATTTGTTGTCAAACACAAAGCTCTACAATGAACTATCTGTGCTATTCCCAACACGAGTATCAAAAACTGGTTTTAAGCGCTATTAGCCTACAGACTTACCGCTGAGCCACTAGGGAAAGGGGTTGTTGTTTGTAGTTAAGCACAAAGCTACATAATGGGATATCTGTGCTCTGCCCACCACGGGTATCGAAACTCGATTTCTAGCAGTGTAAGTCCGCAGGCATACCGATGTGCCACTTTGGGGCAGGGAAGGGGGGGAATAGAAATACAATATTTTGTTTGTTATATACTGTAGATCGTTATTTAATATTCGACTTTCATTAAAGATATGTCAAAATGTTTATTTATGCGACCAGGAAGCATAGCTACGTTATTAATCAAAGTAAAAAATAAGGCCTTGTTTTCAACGCTATTCTACATTGGAGTATAAATATTACGAGGAATGTTTTTGCAATAATGGAATTCTGTTTATATTACACAAAGGAACGGAAGGTTAATATTCATCATAATTAAATTTAAATGTTTATATCTTTTTTAACTGAATAAGATTATTGTTTATTGTTGATAGGATTGAAAAATTAATTTACATAAATATGAGATTTCTTAAACTAGAGGAACACTCAGTAGAGCACATACTCCCACCCACCCCCCGACGCACCGTTGATCATATTCGGTTCTGAAAATACGAAAATATGTCCGTATGTCTGTCATTATCAATGTACACGGAAAGTTTTCGGCAGAACAATGAGGAATAATATTCTACACAAGTCCACCAAATTTCATCAAAATCCGATCATTTTTTACCGAGTTATAGAACAAAAATAGTGTGAAAAATCGGTCCCCATTTTAACAGATAGGGATTTTTTTTGTAACCTTGCTGGGATCTTGACCCTCCAAAAACAAAGTACTTCTAAGTTAGGTCATAGTCTAAATTGATACCAAGTTTCGTCCAAATCCATTGGGCCGTTTTTGAGAAATCTTGCTGACAAACACACAAACAAACATACACAGGGGTGAAAACATAACCTCCGTCACCGAAAAGTGACGAAGGTTATAAATTTTTGCTTCACTGCTGTCTATTTTTTCTTTCGATTCAAGTGGTAATAGACACGCCGACAAAAGAAGTTTCGGCATAATTTAAAATTACAAATGACTAGCGGCAGGTTGTTGCCGACCAATGAAAATGCACCGTGGTAAGAAAACTATTTTCGTTATGTGCTTGTACTTATATATTAGTATTATACGTGTTTCGGTTTATACAGTTAGCAGGGCTATAATAAGGTGCATAGCCGTGATTGCAGTGAGCAAATTAGCATGAACCAGAAGGAGGGTACATACCCCACTAGTTCAGGAAACCCTGCTATTACATACAACGTGTTACCTAACGTTTGATTTTCACGAAAGAATATGCTGTAATATGTTATTTTACATTTGAATTCATGAGAGATATACCAGAATATGCTGTAATATGTTACTTTACATTTGAATTCATGAGAGATATACCAGAATATGCTGTAATATGTTACTTTGCATTTGAATTCATGAGAGATATACCAAAACGGCCAATATGCTGTAATGTTTTACCTAACATTTTACTTTCACGAAACACATATCAAAGTAGTTGATAAATATTGTAATGTGTTACATCAACTTTGACTTTCATGAAAGATATACTCTATTTCTGTGCTTAATAAATTATCTCAAGAGAGCTTTAATCTAGTTGGTCTCATAAATATTCCAAATTCTGAAAATGACAGTATTAAAAGGACTTAATTTGTTGATATAATATTGTCCATCTTTGAGGTTTGATTGGTCTCTGACGAATAATAATATGAAGTGTATAAATTCTGCTACTAATTAAGACATTCGAAGCAAAATGTATAATACTGAACATATTTTTTCTACAAAGTTATTACAATTTGAAAAAGTTGAGACTTCTCTTTGGACTTATTGGAGAAATCAGATTTAATGTGTTTTTGTGTGTGTGTGTGTATTTTTTCCTGAAACTTTGTGCCGGTATCGACAATGAACACTTTTCTAATTTGTTTATTGAAACAACCGACTACGTTATCTAATCTAATAGAAATATTTTTTATCTAGAATACAAAAATAATAATTACAGCAACAACTGAGTGTATTTGTAGATACACACGAAGAAAAATGCAAGTATTTTGTTAAGAATCACTCCGACTTTTGTATCGTATTTACTTGCATTCACGATAGAATATGGTCGTGTTTTGTTTCATTATTATTTTTTTCTTTACTACTAATACTAATAATATTTGGCCAGCAATGAGCGCACATAACACACAAATTAACAAAAACTGGGTGCATTTTCTAGAAGACTAAACTGCTCGTGAGCCTACTAATCTAAATTTGAATGCGTTTATTTTTTATGAACATGTTTGTATCTAAAATAGGTTTAAGATTTTGATCGCCAGAGTTTGTTTTATTCTGACGTTTTGTTCACTGGTGGAAAGACATAGTATGGTAAAGTATCTTTTTTTTTTTCGGCCACACCATCACATCAAATAGAGTAATTTCACCAAACTATGTTGTTACAACAGTGAATAAAAAGTCAGAATAAAAGAAACCCTGATGACCTAAAACTCAAAACTATATTGAATTCTATCTAATTCATTAGCTACAAAACGTCTTCCAAACGTCTATATTTAAACATTTCTATATTTTGAAAATGGATTTGGAATGCTTTTATTATCTTAACTTATTCAAGAGTAGACAATGTACAAAGGTAAGACATCCTTTTCTTGTGTTGATCATATTTTATGTTCAAATACATGTTTACCCTCTCAGTTAATGATCTGCTAATACAAAACAAGTTTTATAATCTAAACTGTCGAAGGGATGTGTGCTGACAGTTATAAGCAAGACATGAAATTAACATTTACGAATTATAGAAAAGAAATAAAATGTATTTATTACCTTATGGCTATTCTTGTTTTATAAACATTTAAAACTTATGGAAAATAACATACCAACATTAAACACAAGAAATTAGAATCCACGTAGACTTATTCGTGTGGCACATTACTGGAAGGGAAGGAAAGGCGATTAAGTGTGTTTTGTTGGAATCTTTAGATGACTCATAGGTTTTGTTTTTGTTTTTAAGAAACACAGTTTGATAATTTACTAGAGGAATAAATATAAAAAGACGAATAACAAACTCAGTATGAAAGCTTTTTAATCGAACAAAATATTATCCTTTTCTTCTCAAAATTAATTCAATGCTAGTAGTTTATAACAAATTAAACATGATTCTAACTAGACTTAACTAACGTTGGAGTCTAGCTATGTAACTGCTTTGCAAGTTAAAAAAATTACTTACTAAAGTCAATCTAAGTGGTTGAATCGGACATCAAGCCTAAAATAGACATATTGGAATATCAAGATATAATCTCACTATATTTTCAAGCTTCGTCAAATTTCCCGCTGGTTATCCAGCTATTTCTAGACATTCTGTACATTCATTTACTCAGCATTTACATCACTATATCAAGTAACGAAACCTAACTGAAAAGTATGTAATTTTTGGAATGTCTCAGTTACTAAATGACGCAAAAAATATCTATAATTATTTTAGTAATAATGATTGTAAGAGAAAGAGAAAAAAACATTTAAAAGTAATTTTATACGATATTAATTCTGTAAAGTTAGTTACAGCTTCCACTTTGGAAAAATAACTTGTCGTGTATCCCCCGTATTGAAAGAAAGCTTTAACTATTAGTTTGTAGCCGATCCAAAAGTCCAAATTTGGTTCCCTGCAAGGATTTGCATTCGTAAAATGGTTTCTTATTGAGTTTCACATTAACCGAAAGTCGTTTTAGATTTCAACCTAGTGCGGTGTACGTTTCTAAGTAAGTAACATTAGAAATACATACTTTTAAAATAAAGCTAAGGTATTTGATATTAACGTTTTGTGTGCCTGATATATATATATATATATATATGTATAAAGTATTTCTAAAATATATTTATGTTAACATGTACGTATAATTTTATGTCGGTCGCGCTATGTTAATTATTATTATTTGAAACTATGTCCTAAACTGTGTGCTATGTGGAATCTTGCTCCTACAGTGAATATAAATGTTCTATGTTTTGACCCAGAGACTACCAGCTCTCATTCAGTTGCGTGATGTAAATCAGGTTGCACACAGTAGAGATGCTAACCCACGCAAAATGATTCTTGGAACCAACTACTTTACAAATTTAAGTGGTACATCGCTATTAGTGTTCTTTTATTTATACACAAATAATAAATGACTAAAACCTATTAAACTAAGTTTCAAGAATCCACAATGCTTGTATTGCAACCAACGTAGAAACATCACAACTTAACGATGATTTTTATGAGACAGAGCTCAGAATATAATCTTGTTCGCAAGTTACGTGATTTTTTGTGATAATTTACTCTTAATAATAGTAATTTACTTCTCGCGATACTGTTTGCTGTTGACCCCTGACCTTTCATTCTAATAATTTTAGGTAAATCATATGAAAAATCCTTTGAGTCAAATTTATTGTTAATATGCCTTTGATCCTCATATTTTGTGTCAAATTTATTGTTCATATGCCTTTGATCCTCATATTTTGTGTCAAATTTATTGTTCATATGCCTTTGATCCTCAGATTTTGTGTCAAAGTTATTATTCATGCGCTTCTGCCCCCCCCCCCAATTATGGTAAAGACGCACTAGGAAAAATGAAACAACATTAATCACTTTAAACTATTAAGTGAATAACGATCAACGAGAGTATTGTTATGCCCCCCAGTGGCACAGCGGCATGTCTGCGGACTTACAAAGCTAGAAACCGGGTTTCGATACCTGTGGTGGGCAGAGCACATATAGCCCATTATGTAGCTTTGTGCTTAATTCCAAACAAACAAGTATTGTTATATATCATTGATTTTCTGATAAGACCGTAAACTTACATAATGTTGATTGCAGTTTTCAAAAACTGCTATAACGAAATTTATAAATATGATAACAGCTTTGTCTAAGAGGGGTATAAGAAGTGACAATTTATCTGAAAATATCATCTCCATAACACACAAATATTTATATACATAATAAGCATAACACATAAATATTTATATACATAATAAGCATAACACATAAATATTTATGTACATAATAAACATAACTCATAGATATTTATGTACATAATAAGCATAACACATAGATATTTATATACATAAAAAGCATAACACATAAATATTTATGTACATAATAAACATAACACATAGATATTTATATACATAATAAGCATAACTCATAGATATTTATATACATAATAAGCATAATACATAGATATTTATATACATAAAAAGCATAACACATAAATATTTATGTACATAATAAACATAACACATAGATATTTATATACATAATAAGCATAACGCATAGATATTTATATACATAATAAGCATAACACATAGATATTTATATACATAATAAGCATAACGCATAGATATTTATATACATGATAAGCATAACACATAAATATTTATATACATAAAAAGCATAACACCTAAATATTTATGTACATAATAATCATAACAAATAGATATTTATGTACATAATATCCATAACACATAAATATTTATGTACATAATAAAATATTAGACTATTCTGCTTTTCTTTCCTTTAACAATTTCTTCAACTGGTTTCATGACTTCAAAGGTCACTCTTCAGGATGTAATTTTACTGAGAATCTATAATAAAAACATTCAAATACTACTTTTCAACTAAACATATAATACACTCCTTGTATAAATTAAATATATTAAAATATGGTCAAAACTAAATGAAATTAGTTAAAGTTCATCCACTCTACTAACTTTATATTATCTTTTTTAATTACAATTTTATTGTAATTATACTTTCTTTTGTAACCATAGAAATGCAATTGATTCCATAATCTTTCATAAGTTAATACATCTTTCTTACTTTATCATCCTTTTTGTGATCTTCAGTAATAGTGTTTACAGTTTCACAATTCCAACTGACTTTACACAGCTACTACTACTACTACACCTACCCTTATGTATATATATGTATATGTACACACACACATATATAAGTTATTGAACATGTTTTTAAAATAAGTATTCTTTAAGAACCGTATCACTATATATTGTTCATCCAATTAATTTTCGGAAACATCTATATCAATATATTAAAGTTAACGTAATATCCGAAGGATATAATGTCAGTCACCCGGTTTGTAAATATACAATAATGTTGTTGCTATCATGACATTTTCATCCCAGTCTATATAAATATAATAGTACTGTCTGTTGTATGTCTATGTAACTACTTCACAGGGTTTGGATGGATCTTCACCAAAATTGGTATGGAGGTTCATTATGTTCAAGTGGAGGTACATGCAAATTTTCAGTTTTGCATTTTGCGTTTTTTACAATTACATATAAGGGAAGCAACTTTTCATGTACTAAGATAGCCTTTCATTAATCATGAATTTACATAATTTCCGTCCAGGGGACTGGTACTCCAGCTTTCATTAATCATGAATTTACATAACTTCGTCCATGGGACGGGTACTCAAGCTAGTTATTAATATGAATAGAAAAGATCATCCATGAAACTTGAGAAAGCTCTTTATTTAGAACTTGAGTAATGTAAAAATTCAAAGTAACGAAAGTAGTGCTACAAAAACCTAAGCTCCAAGAAAAATAGCAAATCTTGTGTCAGAGTTTCGATGATAAGACAACAAAAACAATCTTTTAAATATTACAAGGAAAAGGACTTAAAAACCCCGTTAAACTTATAAATATTTTACTCACCGCATTGTAGTGAATAATAATTTAGTAATACTAATATTACTTATCCTTGAAATACAAATATGAACATAGGTTATTCTTAAGAAATAAAGAAGAATTCCAACACATAGGTTTAATTACTGAATGGAACTTCTCACTTAAACATGTTTTCACCTTGACTTTTTTCTGCCTTTCAGACGGATTCTGTTAGGGCAGTTGAATTGAGTTCTTTTCGTTTGTTTGTGGTTAAGCACAAAGCTACACAATGGGCTATCTGTGCTCTGCCCACCACGGGTATCGTAACCCGGTTTCTAGGGTTTTATTTTTTACGTGGATGATATTGATTTTTCATAACCATATTTTCTTTCAATTTGGACAAAAAACAAATGCTAGACTAAGCGTAATTAAGCTTGTTAACATAAATGTTCTAAGCATTTTGCTTTATCTGTAACATAAGCATTATAAAAATACGTTACAAATCATTAACTACAACTAACAATAATCTTTTTGAAACGTAATTGTATCTGTATGATTTAACTGACATGCTTACATCCAATCATTACCTTGCTGCCATGAAATAATGAATAATTAAGTTTTTGTCCAAAAAATCAATTATTTGATAGCTAACACAGAACAAATTATATTGTACTAGTTGGCATATAAATGTTCACTCTTTATCTGGTTGAAATGTACATATTTAATCATTAGATAGTTAACACGTAAATATTCAACTGGTAACTAAGTGATTTGTAGATATTTAATCTTATCTCGTAGATAAGCAAATATTCAATTGCTGTATAATTGTTATGGAATATTAAATTGTTGTCTCTAATTGATAAGTAAATATCCAATCATTATTTATTGACATGTAAATAATTAAGCATCAGCTATTTTGAATGTGAATTATTATGTAGTTTAATTTGATAAATAGTTAACACAAAGAATGTACAAGTAAGAAACAATTATTCTAGACACACATTATTAATTAGTACATAAAATATGTAAGAGTAAAGTAATAGTTCAGGAAAGTTTATATATGTAAATATGAAGAGTATATACATGCATGTATCAGTCTCTCCCAACATACTTCATGCTGAATTAATACAAAAATATACAAACGCTTAGCAAGAAGTCCCAGAACCAATCAATTACAGTTGATAGAAAAAATAAAAAAATACCAAAATTCCTCTCAAAAAGTTTTAGTTCTAGCTTGTAAGGACAATTTTAAAAATCAGCTGTTATTTCTCCTGAAAGAAATTAAAACAATCAATATACAATTAGTAAAAAAAAAATGTTTTTGTCTAATACAAACTAATGTGAAGAAATTGCCAAGAAAATATATTTTATTCTGATATTAAGGTAATCGTACAATTGAACCAATAACATAAACAATACTAATAATGATTAAATCGGAAGCAATCATTCCTAAATTCCTTATTTCCTGTTAATCTATAATCTTGACCAAAATGTTTGCTTATTTTGTAACAAATAAGATCATTATTATTAAGGTGTCAAACTAAGAAATACATGTTATATTAAATATCTACATATGTAACTTGTATAATGAGGCAGGTTCTCTAGACATTGTGAATTATTTATTGGAACAGAATACAATTTTATCACACACATGAGGAGTTGCAGCGCCTTCTAGTGACACGTTGGGATGAAATCACGGTGGATTACATCAATAACCTCATTACAGCATGCCACATCGCCTTGCGGAGATTATTAGACTACCAGGAGGACCAACGAAGTACTGAATGTTTAATATGAACTGATATAAGGTTACAGACGTTATTCATAATAATTAGATGCTATATTTTATCATTGTATATATTTTGGTAAGGTTTTGTTGTGATAGGTGAAATGCTGAATTATACATCTTTCTAGGTCGAGATAATCTTTTACAATATACACACTGCAGACAGTGGCATTATCATCGTGGAACACAAAATTATTACCAAACCCTGCCCTAGCATATGGCAGAAATATCATTTCCATGTAATGCCTGTAAGAGGTGCCATTGACGTTTCCTTGGAGGATATAAAGAGCAGTTTTCATGATGAATAACTTCCCAAACATGTACTGCACCACCTGCTGTGTGTTCCCTGTGAGAAAGACAGTCCTCCCTCATCTGTTCTCCAGGCAAACGACGAACCTGAATCTTACCATTAGCTTTAACAGCCATAAATATAACTCATCTGAAAAGATGACACGTCGCCAGTGTCCTAACTGTAAGTTGGCATGCTGCCTTGCCCAAGTAACACGATGACGGCGGTGAATTCTAGTTAATATCGATTTGCAGATAGCCCTTCTTGCAAAATATCTTTCTTTGATCAGTCTCCTGTTCTTCTGGATTTCCTGGAATGAATGTGTTTATGCCATTCCTGTCGTAAGGTGTTACAAGACTTCTTTCGAACTAGACGTGTTAACCTAATCAAAACATAGTCATCTCGAGCAATACTTTTTCTGTGTCTACCAGTAGACTTTCCTGGAACAATGTCTCCGGTAGTCTTATGACATTTCAGGATTTTGGATACAGTACACTTGGGGTACTCTACTGTTCCGGCAATGTCCGTTTGCTTCATACCATTTCTGGAAAGTCGAACAATTTGACGCCCTATTACTTCTGGCACGTGACGAGGCATGACCAAGTACAGAAAAATTGTCTGAACAAAACGTTGACCTGTTTCAAAAACGATCATACCATTTTATATAAAACAGGTGTGTGTATTTGTGTTTTGACGAACAAATGCTCAAAACAGTTTATACAGACCAGAATAAAAACTCGTACATGTTTGACCGATCATACACTGTTACTACTCGGGTATTTACTCGGTAACTACTCCTTAGATGTGTACGATAACGGCAATATAGAACAGTATGTAAACATTTACCGTACTTAAAACACGGCATTTCTTTTACTTTAGCAAAGTGTCGTTATCGAGTAATATTTGTGGTTTAGAGAAAGGACAATTAACTACACTTTTATTTTACAGCTTTTGAATATTGGTTAACGAACAAAACGCAACAGGACTTTGCTGGATTCATATAACCTATGTTTAATATTTCTAAAAATGAAACTATTTATATAATCCACTTCCTAGTTTGAAAGTTTTTATCAATATTCATGAGTCAGATACCTATAAGTAGTGATTATCCTATAAGTGGTTTTATTTCCACACTTAAAGCGAAAAAAGACAAAAAAACATGACATAAACAAGATCTTCTATACCATATTTTTAACGAGTAAAATATTTAAAATTAGACATCAGACACACATTACATACCAGTTTTCAGAACACACATATTTGAATAAATTTTGAGGTTGACGTTTTAAGCTGTTTTATAAACAGGTGAGATTTCTGTTTGTCCTCATAGAGATGCTTACCAGAGAAAAGCTGATGTAATATTTGTTGTTTTGAGTACAATAACATGTTGCATTAATTGCGTTGAGTTACTACATACAGACCTTTAAGTGATATGCTTCTACGTAAAAACAGCGTGTTTTCCGTTTTCAGTGTTGTTTATGCTAATAATGATAAACATAAACTGAGAGCGAGAAAGCGGCACCCCTGGTGTCAGTACATGTGATGTGGGAAAGAAAAGTGAATAACCGGACATTGACCTACCTACTTATACTTAGATCGACGGTTAACGCCTTTTTTACGATCGTTTTAGCCCACCCGTAGCTACTTAATTCACATAACCTTTCACTATATGGAAATGTTTAGTTTTATTACTTACTCCACTAAAAGTGCATTAGTGTAACTCATTTCCATGCTTTACGCAAGGAATCTGCTGTCAAGATACGTGGTTTTCATTTATAGGTAAGTTACTTTATAAGTTCAACAACTTCTCTTCACACGTGACTGGTAAACATTTAAATCGACAGTAATTTAAGCCTACTAACACAAGTGAAAATGTATTCTGTACTTTACAGTTAAACATTTCTGTAATACCAAAAAAAGTGTTTTACAGGCGTAACACTAAAAGAGGTGAGTGAGCTAAATCAAAATATTTAATCCAACTCAAACCGTGTTTATTATAAGTGTTAATGTCGACTATAATGTCGATTCACTGCCATGAGAAGTAAAGTTTAAACACAACGAGATGGACTGACAAGATATCTTGTTAATTATCAAGTGCATTCATCATGTTAATTAACTACATTTTCAATTCTAGCTACACACTGCATCTCCCATCTACGTAACACTGCATTAATTATATCCATACACCTCATTACCCGAGATATATATATCCACATGATGCAAACCTGACACCTTTCATCTTCTTCAGACACAAATTCACTTGTCATATCTGTACACTACATCATCCACTCCATTTAGAAAGCACAACTTTCATTTTATGCAAATCAGTCATTACATCAGTAATCTTATCGAGACACTACATCACCCATAATGTCTATAAACTTTACGTCTCATCTTATCTAAACATAACATCAGCCATTGCAATTAACACATCGCCTGTCATATATATATATATTAAAAAAGCAATCACATGTCACACCTCATCTAGACATCACATGTCACACCTTTTCTAGACATCACATGTCACACCTCATCTAGACATCACATCTCACAACTATTCTAAACATTACATCTCACACCTTATTTAGACATCAGATCTCACATCTCATCTAGATATCACATATTTCACCTCTTCTACATATGACATTTAACATCTATTTAGACATCACGTCAACATAACATCCAAACATCACATGTCACACTTCTTCTAGACATCACATTTCAAACAGTTTAGACATCAAACCTCACAACTAATCTTGGCATCACATTTCACAACCTCACAAGCAAGCTAGAAATTACGTGTCACACCTCATTGAAACGTCACATCCCACACCGCATCTAGACATCACACCTCAGAACTCATCTAGGCGTCACATCTCACGCCTAATTTAAACATCATATCTCATACTTTA
The DNA here is from genome assembly GCF_000517525.1 of Limulus polyphemus. NCBI lineage: Eukaryota > Metazoa > Arthropoda > Merostomata > Xiphosura > Limulidae > Limulus > Limulus polyphemus. The sequence continues at coordinate 241,345 of NW_013666822.1, forward strand.
TCTAAACGTCACATCTCAAACCTCATTTTGACGTCACATCTCCCACATTTTCTAGATATCACATCTGATACATCATTTAGGCATCACACCTCACATTTCATCTAAACATCACATCTCACAACTTCATTTAGACACCACATTTCACAAGTTATCTAGACGTTATATTCCATACCTCATTTAAACATCACATCTCGCACCACATCTAGATTCGCATCTCACAACTCATCTAGACATAAAATCTCACATTTAATCATCACATCTCACGCCTCATTTAAACATTACCTCTCCCAAGTTATCTAGACATTACATCTCACATTTCATTTAAACCTCACATCTACATGTCATCTAAACATCACACCTCATCTATATACTACATCTGAGACCTTTTCGACATCACATCCACATGTCATCTAAACATCACACCTCATCTATATACTACATCTGAAACCTTTTCGACATCACATCCACATGTCATCTAAACATCACACCTAATTCTAGACATCACATCTCACACCTCACCACAATGAGTACAATATCCACTTTCAGTTACGGTCGTCTTCTATTGTTTTCGCGAAAAGACGGATTGATAAAATAGTGTTGTACATATTTCCCACCAATTTTCATTGCTTTCCAAATGATTATAGAATTAAGGGTCTCTTAAGTAAGAAAGATAATGTCATGTCCATGGTCAAGGTAGTTTTGTTAATTGAATGTTAAACACACATATGACAAAATTTAGGACTTGTAGATGTTCCATACATATTTTAAAGGTTATATGATATGTGGTTTTTTTTTCCTCTGTCATACATATTAAAGAACGTGTCACATGTTTATTAAAAGTTATATAACATTATAGGTTATGTGGATTTCAGGTATTCACACGCCTATTAGAGAAATTCGAAAAACGTCCTTGATGTATTAGTAAACGTGGAGCACTAGCATTTACGTTGTTGGTACAAAAAGAAAAAATATTAAAAAATATACATAATAGTTATATTTTTATTTTCTCGAAAACGTTTCTTTTCTTTAAATATTGATTTACCTCACTTTATTGCTAAAAGACTTTTATATTACAATGAATTTAGGTTAAACATGAGTAGCAGATACTTCACCAGTATTTCTCTATCTTGCTGTTGAGTTACTTAAAATCTGAAACACTAAGTAACTTACAAGTCTGAATTTCAAAGTTATAGACCATTTAAAAATACACTGTACAATAGATACTGGATAAAATATTCTAAAAATCTTATTCTATCATTTGGACGGCAAGAAATAGTATTTCATGAATAATCATAAAAAACTAAATACATTTGTTGTTATTTTTCTGATGTTGGAAACTCAGAAACGTTTAAATAATGATTATTCCCAAAACCTCCTAAAGCTATGGTCATTGTAACTGAAATAAATCCAAGTCTTGTATTAGCCTGTCTCTTTAGCATACCTTGACGTTTATTCTCAAAGTTTTATAAAAGGGAAAAACCCTGTAAAAAAGTAATATAAAAGTAGGCAAGTTAAAAACGATAAATAACCACTTTTAATTGCAATTGGAACAAACAGCAATACTGCTGTAAAAAGGGGTCCAAGTTTTCCTCAATTTTTTGGTGTTTAACTTACCCACTTTTACTTTATATTTTTACAGGGTTTGCCCTTTTATTATAACTCGGCTACTCGTACGATATGACAACATTATATGGGTGACCCCTTTATTCTTGGCTGTTTTATGTACATGTAATTGTTTAGCTCAGGTATGTAATACAGAACTTGTGATGAGCCTTTAAAATGTACCAACTTCAACCACTACAGTATGCATTAAACATTAATACATTTACAAACGTTTCCGCACCTATATGAGCAGTCAACCTCATATCAGTTTCATGCAGCCACATTATAGAGTAGAAAAATTTAGGACAGTTAATTCTGCAGGTTTACTGGATAGGAAATGTGATTCCTAGAAACCTGCTCTACATCATTTAGAAAATGTATTACTTCCTATATTGAAACTCAGGGATTGAACGTAAGCATATTTCCTACAGTAGGAAAAAATTTGAATATAATCAAAGAGTTAATCTACATTTATCTATATACACATGTCTCTCCTGTCATGAAGAAGCGCGGTTTTCTACTTTTTTCTTACTTTGTCACAGCCTCTACCAATCCCTATCTTGACTCCATGTCTACAGTACTTGTCACTTTTAGTGGAGTCAAAATAGGGATTCGTAGCTTGAGAAAAATAATGTAGACACTATTTCTGTCCTAATCTGTTTACTTTTTTAGAGTCCCTAGTTTTACCCTTGAAAATATAATTTTTGTATTTTGATTCAACTTGTTTCTGTACTTTTTTAAATTAACAATTTTTTAATTATCTTGTTTCTTAAGTTTTTATGTCCATTTATGGAGAACCAATTTTAAGCCACATACGTGCATACGCATTCAGTTGAATGTTACATATTTTTTTCAACAGTTTACTGCTGCATTGGCGTCTTTTCCAACCAGCCTTTATTTACTGAGCCAGATGGTTTTGTGCCTAAGGTTTCGTGTAAACAAGCATTTAACAAGCGAAGTACGAAAATCAGTAGAATAAATCACCACACACAAGAGTAGAGAAATCTACTATGGTAATCGTCTACTGTTAGAAAACTCACTGAAATAGTCTTAGAAAACCACGTAGAGACAAAGTACAACAACGAACTCGAAAAATAACGAATCCTCAACGTGGCAGTTTCCAATTAATGCGCTATAAGTTGCACAAATTATTTTCCAATTAATGTGCTTTAGTAAAACACCGGATTTTTTCAGAGCGAAAAAAGGAAGGTTTCAGTAAAATATTCATAGTCGTTTTTTCTGTAGTGGCTTATAAAACTATAATCAATAATAATAAAGCTGGAGGCACGGTTATAAATATACACATTGTTTACTCTAATAAAACGAATAGTTTTTGACTAGTATAAAACGAAACCTTTCCGACTAGTATAACGGTGCTTAAATGGATTCTACATTTTTTGATGCTTGAATGGCTTCGAAGAGCTTATGTCGGCTACGAAGAAGAACTTGAAACATTTTTGAGGGTGGAAATCTCGACTTTCAAAAATCAACTTAAAAATATCCCTACATCCTTCGCAGGCGTTTGTTTAGTAGCTGTGCATATATTTTGACGCAGTCTATCTAACCATTTTTGCTGTTAGTTTCAGTACTTGAATGGCTTCAAAGAGAAAGTTGGTCAGTAGCGACAAAAAAAATTGATAAAATGTCTCCCTGTCTTTCAAGAATCAACATAAAAATAGTGCTATGACTTGTGCAGGAGTTTGTTTAGTATGTTTTCCCAGGATTGAATAAGATATTCATACTGTTTTTTCTGTAGGCTTGTGAAACAAGAATAATATGAAGAACAAATGGACGAATTTTGAATTTCATCTAACAATCGAAAAATCAACTTTTTTCTATTATCAGTATTTTAGCAGCCTTAGCCATGGAGATAGAAGGTATTGAGCGTTGTTTGAAGAAAAACAATCAGGGTGGTTTTTGCCCCTATGTTCTATCAAAATGTTTGTGAAATTCCTGGGTGAACTCTATTATGAACCACTATCGTGGTTCATGATTAAGCTTGTGAATTAAGTCAACATTCGACCAGTCAAAATTTGGAACTAATTGGAGTAGAAGAAGGGCCAAAAAATGTGCATAACACTGTGCAAAAAACAGGCTACTATAATTCACATTTGAATCAGTAAAGGTAACACTCAAACTATATACAGAATACCAACTGTAAACAAGGAGAGAATGAAACATATAATAGTAAAATTTAAGTGAAAAGAAGTAAAAAATAACTGGCTGATAGAAAATAAAAATGAAAATGACATAAATTCAAAATTCGAAGAAGGTAAAATTTACTTGAATGAATATCTAGCATCCACATTAAAACAGTTATTACATAAATTTAAAAAAATTAAAGATACAAGTTCCAAATTTGTGTGGATAAAAGAAAGAAAAATCTTAAAGAAAAAGTCAGGAAACACTAAAATATGGAAAATAAGTACCGAAGATAATTTAAAGAATGCGATAGAATATAATGGAGAATTAATTTCAATATATTTGTCATACAGAAATACAAAAAGCTTCAAGTTGCTCGGGTGAAAGAGAAAGGAGATTTTTTAATTGTTGTAGAATATACTTATTACACGTGATTATAAGAAGTATTATGGTAAATTTGAGCAAATGGAATTAATAATGTATAAGTTGGAAAATAAAGTAGATGCATTAATTCTGACTGAGATGAGGATAAGAAATAAAGATAAATTGATGTCAGTTAGATGAATATAAATTACTTATAATGTATATTGTACAATAGGTGTGGAGGAATATTGGTGTGTGTGTGTCAACATAGAAATTAAGTAAATTGAAAATAATGAAATGTTAACAGCATAATTGTGTGTGTATATATATATCTGGGAAAATGTGATATATTTCTAATAGCTATTTATAGATCATACAGCTTTACAGCATCTTTCTTAAGTGTATTATAGAATATATTAACACATGATAAGATTAAAATTGTAATCCATGTTGGTGATATAAAGATTGACTCATTAAATAAAAAGATATATGATAATAGTATATGGGCTTAATGACTGCGTTTGGTATGGATCATATATAAATGAAGCAACTAGAGAGATAAACCAATCCATTTTATGTTAAGACAGTTAGAGAATAAAATTTATATGTAGCAAATATAAAAATACCAGTAACATATCATTGCTTTAGCTATTAAAAGTAAATATTGATATAAAACCACAAATAACATAAAGAAATAATTTGTGAAAAATTGACTATAAATTTAAAAACTATAATTAAGTAAAATCCTTTGGGGTAAAACATGAAATATTAATTAAAGAGAAAAAGAAAATTCAAGTCGATATATAAGACGTTTTAAAACAAGCAAATTTTAAAAACCACAGATTACGACACCCAGTGGGATAGCAGTAAACTTACTCTCTTACACATGTCACACACATCTTATCTGGTCCTGGGAAATCCCTTCTTCGCAGACTTATATATATATATCAGAAATAGTGCCGAAATTTAGGAGCTATTTACCCATATATTAGGATTAATTCAACTAAAATGAAAACGGGCAATCAAAAGAGGACGAGGAGAAAACGTGGAATTGGGCTCGTGTAACTCCCGAAACTTGGAGAAATTAAGCATGACCGACTGACTGACTGACCGACACTTGGCGTTTATATATATATTGATTTTTGTGCTCCAGCAATACCAAGCATGAGGCGCCCGTATATCCAATTCGATTTTATTACTCATCACGATCTCTACCGACCTAACCTCAAACTGAAATTCTTTTGAGCAGGATTAGAGTAAACGAATTTACGAGATCGAATAGGTTTGACATGCTGAGTCCAAAACTGTAATTAGATCTCAAATCGGTCAAGCGATGATGGAGCTATGAAATGAAAGTTCGTACTTAAAAATATATATATATATTCTATGAGTCGCTGCTAAAGATTATAAAACCTATCTCTTTAATAAATATAATGAAAATAGTTTCTAATATAGGTTTGTTTGTAATAAAGCTATACAATTAGCTATCTGTGCTTTGCTCATCACGGGTATTGAAACCCGGTTTCTAGCGTTGTAAGTCCGCAGACATGCCGCTGTGCCACTGGGGGTCAGTTTTCAATTTCATATTACATATGTTTTATAAAGGCTGACAGTGTTTCTATAGGCGAAAAGTGTTACCAGGGTTCTTTAGGTGGACGGTGATACTAAAATTTTACAGGCGTCCAAATTCTCTGTCAAAACATTATTTATATCAGATATTAAAATTACATCATTTATTAAGGTAATTAACTTTAGGTGTTGCATTTTCGGCTAACCCAACGAGCTCTAATATTGGGTAAAAGGTCTCGTCAGCAGATGAGTGCATCGCAAAATGTGTGCAGTCCAGGTGCTGTTACTTTTCTTCTCATAGGAAACCCGTAGTAATTGATGAGTGAAGAAAGATTTATAAACAAATATTATCAATCTTATTGCTATGCATTCAGATGTTCCCTTAATTCAAGATAGTCATCGTACATTTAGTATAGACTGAACGTAAGTTTTTGTGACTCTGTATCATAAAGAAAACCATATAGTTGAATACTCTACTTATCATATTTCTGTTGCTACAATGAACTTTATTAGTTTTCGTAATTTTCATTGAAGTTTAAGATGTAAAAACTAAAACTCTATTATTATGTTATATGGTAGGAATAATACTAAGTTAACTATAATAAGCATGGTCTAGACAGGTCATACACCTCTAACCAGCAGTTTGTGGAGACAAATCTAATCACGTTGGTGAATGTCTGACATGTTTTTTATATGTGAATTTATATGAATGCTTTTTATAAACTGATTTCATGTAAAAGGACAGATATGTCTTTTCTTGTAGACCATACCTTTTATCATGAGATCACAGAACTTGCAAGTATATCACTGTATTGAAAATGTCCACTATGACATACATGGTACTTATTGTTCCAATGATAGAGTGGTGTAACATCACAGTGTTTAACATATTCTCTGTCGTTTATATCATACAAGAGCCTGATAGTGTCAGAATATCACAATTTCGTTCAGAATTAAAGAAACTTGAGACTATGATCTTTAATAAAATATAAATGAATGATAATGCAAATTCCATATAAGTTTACTTATCTAGTTTGCGATAACCTCTAAACTTTTGGCGATAAGTTTCCGGTACTAACTCGTATGCTTTGAGAATAACTGCTTTAACCTTAATATAATTCGTACAATCTTCTAGAGAGAGAGAACAGCATAAGCTTCTTGTGCTTTACCAGTTAAAACACTTTGTAAAAATAATGACTATTTTTCGGTGGGCCATTCCATAGTTTGGGCAATCTTCTCAAAATGTTGGAAATATTTATCAACTTCATTTTCATTAAATGGTGGTACTTTAACATATCGATTAAGTTCAAAATTGTCATTTTGTTTCGATCGATCGGAGTTGAGTCTAATTTCCAGTTCTTTCAGCTTAATTTCTTTTTCGGTTTCAATGCAAGCTTTTTCGGCCTCGAGACGTTTATTTTCTTTTTCAACTTCGATACGAGCTTGTTCTTTCTTGACTTCGATTCTAGCTTGCTCGGCCTCGAGACATTTATTTTCTTCTTCAGCGTCGATACGAGCTTATTTTTTCTCTGCTTCAATTCGAGTTTGTTCTTTTTCGGCTTCGATATGAGCTTGTTCAAGCTCGAGTTGTTTCAGTTCTAGCTGGATCTCTAACTTATCTTTATCACTCAACCCCGATTGGCTAGTGGGGACACTAGGGTATTCTTCTAATACTTCCTCAGGCAACAAATCATCATCGACTAGTATTTCGATAATACGCTTTTTTAGTTCATTTTTTCTCATTGATTTTTTAACTTCTCGTTCTAAAATTTTGCCAAGTTAGAGCAATTAGTTTTTGTTATATCTTTCTAGTTGTTCGAGGAAGGGTGATTCAATAAAATTTTGATAATCATACATGATCAAATCTTGTTGGCACTGATAGATATAAATTGAATTATGATTTAAATTTAAATTTAGATCGAATTTTGTTTCTGATTCAAATCTCATACACGAGCCCCCAATTTATTATGTTATGTATTACAATTTCGAATGGTCTGAAATCGAGTTAAATGATAATTTAAATTTAATAGTTAAATAAATGCCAATATATCTCCAATTTATGATATTTACCAACAAAATTGATACACACAGTTTTCTTTTTTAATACAAATATGTTTTAATATACAGACAACAATACAATTTACAATAACAATTATTACAAATAGTTATTACAAACAATGATTTATATACAAAAGTTTCACGAACTTACAAGCAATATAAAGTCTTCTTTCTAGTCTGGAACTTTCTTGATATCTTATCGAGGGTTGACGATGAGCGAATTAATTTCGAGTTGACGTAGGTATAATTCACTTAATTTGCTGAGAAATGAAAGAATGGCGGTCGAGTGAAAAGTGTTTGAAAGAAGAAACAATAGAAAAGCAGTATGTCTCTCTGTGGAGACATGATAAATGTACCACTGCTCCATCACATATTCTTCCATTTTCTCCTCTTCCTTGAAATTCACATTATTAAATATCCATTTTGACTATAAATACTTAAACTAAGCTCACTAGGTGCTTATATTCTAATGCTAAACAATAAAAGAAATTAATGAGTATCATACACACCAGATGCAATAGTGGGTTAGCTGAAATTCTTTCCAGGGTATAAAGAATCATAACTACAACATAAATTCTAATGTCATGTTCTGAGTCTTATTCCTTAGGATCATATAGCCAAGTTTTGTTAGACTTACAGACATGATTTCTTCACAATTTAAGCATAAATTTTATACATACTTATCGTATTGCTTCAATAGAGCAGTTTCATCATGTATTGGCTTGAACGAGAAGATCCAACTGAATATGAGCATCTCTTCTATAAGAAATGAAACTATTTCATATATATAGTTTTAGATAAAAAAAAATCCATACAAGGAAAAATTTATAAATTAATTTATTTTTACAAACTTTTTTCCATTAACCTAAAGCATCAGAAAGTACGTGAGATTATCACACCCACAGAGATAAACTACGTTTTAGGATACATATTACTATACTGCCTTTTGTCATACATAATGAGTTGTAATGCTATAACTACAAACATTCTTTCATTTCTTCATTAAATTTCAAAACGTAAAGCTGATATGATTTTACAATAAGTCAAGAAGTTTCTGGGATCACTGGTCAGTTAGATTTGAACATTCCTATATTCACTATGTCTGGTATTGTATAGGTATTTATGGCACACCTCTCAAAATTATCACATGATGTCAACTTATCTGCAACACACTTGTGAAATGGCTCGACTCCTTAAATGTGTCCGATATTTTCACTCTACATATCTTCTCACCGCTAAGTATTTACATCTTCTTGCATGTAAAGTCTTCTACTGATTTCAGTTCGTACAAAACACAACTATTCATAAGCACCGAATATATCGTGTGACATCACACAGTATGCTTAAAAGTGAACATGCTGTTTAATTATCAGGTCGTAGCTCATTTATAGATATATTCCGGTAGGTTTTTACATCATTTATTTTAAAGACTCAAGATTATTCTAATTTTTGTTAAAGAATTTAATTCTTCTTATTTTACAAATATCACCTTTGTAGATAACATTATAAACTTGACATCATTGCAGCTGTTTCTCCTAGAAACTTTAAGTTCAATTAATCTACACCACCAGAAAACTCCTCAGAACTTAACCAACCAGGAAAAAAATAGCAATAACAAAGCAAAAGCAGGAAACTTTTATCGTAAAGCTCCCTGTAAAAGAAATATAAACTATTAAATTAAACTAACACTACTCTGGAAAATTACAAACCATCATCCAGAACGTCCGTTCTTCAAAAAAGTCCTGTATCGTGCCACCAGGAAACTGGCCTAGGAATTTAAGTCTGAAAAAACTAACAATGTCACTTCTAACAGCAATAGATTACTGTAGTTTTTTTCAGATTACCCTAGCTACACAAATTAAAAACTCCTTTCAGGTCTATTATCAGTGCTAATTACCCAAGTTACATAAATCAGAAACTCCTCTCAGGTCTATTATTAGTGCTGCAGGTTGTTCTCCCTTTTACAACCTAGCATAACATCTCGTCACTATTCTTAGCCTTCTTGCCCCCCAGTGGCACAGCGGTATGTCTGCGGACTTACAACGCTAGAATCCGGGTTTCGGTACACGTGGTAGGCAGAGCACAGATAGCCCATTGTGTAGCTTTGTGCTTAATTACAAACAAACAAACAAACTTAGCCTTCTCAGAACATTCTGGAAATCTTTATGAAATACTTTGACATTTTCGTTACAGAAATCAAAGGTATCGTCTTACTACTTGATGTGAGTTTTGGCCTTACACGATCCATAGCATTTCCATCAACCAGCCTATACTTATTATCTGACCGGTTGAATTTACATAACTCCCTAAAACTACGAACAACTTTAAATGTGGACTCCATCTTGGAACTACTTTCTCATTCCAGTAAAAACGCTTATTTCCAGTACCAAGCTACCTTCTATGAATGAACTCACGCCCTTCGCATCTCTCTCGCTCTCTTTAGTTACTCATGAAAGTAAAAAATAAGATCAAAACTTGACTTGCAGTGACGAACAGATGAATGTTAGCTTCAGCATGTCTTGTTCCTGTGGAGAAACTAGACAAACCATAGAAACTAAAGGAACACCAAAATGCCACCGTACCACTGTATTCGACAAAATCAGCTTTAGCTGAACAAAGTCAACTGTAGCACCGGGGTACATCATCAACTGGAATCAACATCAAACTCTTTATTCTGCCTCATATTGGAGAATAACGAAACTGAAATAATCTTTTTTTTTTTCGTCAATACTCTCCAACTGACCCTTAACTGCGATCAAGCATAGCTTTCAATCACATATGGTATTTTTTCTCTTCAAACAACACAACAGGAAAATGTGTTCACTCAACCAACTATCAACTTAAATCTGCTGACGTCATATGTCGGTCCGTACACTAGAACCCTCAGTTAAAGTCACTAACTTCACTGATTCAACCCACTTTTACTTCAAAAGTCTGTCAGTCTGCATTTTTTCACGCTTCTAAACTACCCCTTGTGGCCAGAATTACTCCTATATGACATTCCACACTTCACGGCTTTTTTAACCTCATGAAGACCTGCTATAGCATCCCATAAACGTTTCCAATCTGTTCCTAACGTTCATATTAAAATCATCCTGTAATTTACTTTTAAACAATTAAAAGTAGTTTCAATTCAGTTTGTAGCTTTTAAGAAATGCGTTTTGTTTTACAATAAAAAAATTGCGATAAACCGTGCAATGTTTACCAGAAAACATGAATTATACAATTTTTAATACAATGTAACTAATACAGACGTTGATTTTGTTATGTTAAAACGATTCTGGAGCCTCACCAAGTCGCTACAGTACATGTCGCCTCGTCTGGTCATGCTCTAACTGACGACTTAAAATATCCCTTGAGCGTAGTTTCCATTGCAAAAGCTCCATCGTTAGACTGGCATGTACAAAGCACATTCCTCCTCCTTGCAGGCGTTCGATATTCACATCTAGTGTACGAAGACGACGGTTTACCAGGGCTTGTTTCAACAGTTCAATTGCACAGAAATCCAAAGCTGCTGCGTCCAGGGATGTAACTAGTATACCTTCATATGAAATAGCAGGAACTGTCGTTTCCTTCTCCATCTGTTTGAGATATGCGATGGTTGAGCAGATATGACGTGAAGGCAACTTGTGTAAATGTGACTTATGTCGTTCTTCTAGATGAAAAAAATCTTCTTATTTATATTGTACTATTGCCTTGGACACGTGGACAGCTTTCGCCATTGGCCTTTATGTTCATGGATTATCATCTGATACAAGATACCGCACTATGCTTACCATTGCTCAAGTATAACTTGTTAAAGTTCTGTTTCTGGATTATCCTTGTCCCCAAGTTGACCCGTATTATATTTTTCCGATGACATTAAGTACCAGGAGTATCCTCGTCTTGGAAATTCTAAATACCCGATTCAAACACATCTTTATTATCCGAATAAATAAATATTTGATGTTGGAAAGGGTTCTACATACCCTTCTTCAAAGCGATAAAATTTCGGTAACATCACACAACTAACGAAACGCTGATACATACCATTCTACCGCGACTTTATATCGGCTGTAATTCAAAATGCATCCTAGTATAACATCTCTGTACAACGGTCACCACTTTCTTTCAGTTTGTTCAGCAAGGATCTTTTTTATCTTTTTTTTTTTTTTCAGAGACTGATGAGCTTGGACTGAATGTTAGCTGAAATTAATAGACAACCCCTTGTCTAGTATGTTAGTTAACCAACAATTAAATTATAAATAGACTATTTGCAAGTTCCAACTCACACACACACATAGAATGATAATGCTATAATTTTCTACCTCATATTTGAATATGGTCATTATCACGTCACTGAAACAGAAGTGTTTAGGTGCGAAAAAGTTAAAACCATCAAATGCTTATAATTTTAGAGAATATCAAGAGTTTATGTAAAGATCTACAAATAGCAACTACCTCGTTCTGTGAAGCTTTCAGCTAAGTAGCTTCGATGTTGTTTTTTGTTTTTACTTTGCCCATTTGTACATTTGTGTCTGATATTCACGCAAAACTACAGCAGGACAACCTGCGCTAGCCGTCCTGATATTGAAATGATATACTAGAGGAAACGCAGTTAGTCAACAGCACCCACCGTCAAATCTTGGAATTTGACTGTCATTATTATGACACAAGAGCAGCTCCAAGGTGCGGAGCGCGATTTTACGGCAACGATAACCGTCAGCTTATCGTCATTTATTACGTGTAATTATTTCCATTCTATACATGATAAATTCTGTTTGTGTATATTAAAAGCTGTGTAAATAACATGGGAATTTGTCCTGGTTAAGACTTTACAAAACTGAACCAATTTCAAAACATGTGTCTATAGAACTAGACTTATGCGAAACTTTTTTCTTTATTAAGGTATTTTTAGTCCAGAGGTTGTTAATCAGTGTTTTGATAAATCTCGGGTTTTGGGTTTCATAATCTGTTCTACCTGACTGACGTATGCAAGTCGCCAACGTCCTCTGTTAACTCTCTATGTACGTAGTTCTTTTTTTGTAAGGTACACTTCATCTGCTCATCACGTTTCAAGTAAGATGGGCTTCATGTTTCATCTCCGGCTTCTTTAAAGAATTCTATGCACTGGTACAACAGTGGCGATACAACCGTTGAAAAAAGCAGATGAATATGTGTCACTGCGTTTTCTCCTCTGTACACGTCTTAACACATCTATTCTTTTTTTTTTTTGTTACATTAAAGTCTGGATGAATGCTTACGGCTAGTGATTTCTAACTTTAAATTCTCAAAGTCTTTATGTTGTGTCGAGATGTAAACGATTTTGAATTTCTCGCTCGGTATGTCACGGTGAGAAGCAGTGAGTACCTTTATTTTTTCTAGAACAATGAGAAGCAGTGAGTAACTTTATTTTTTCTAGAACAATGAGAAGCAGTGAGTACCTTTATTTTTCTAGAACAATGAGAAGCAGTGAGTACCTTTATTTTT
>NW_013666822.1:255547-270957 GCF_000517525.1 Limulus polyphemus
AAAATCTCTGTCAAAACATTATTTATATCAGATATTAAAATTACATCATTTATTAAGGTAATTAACTTTAGGTGTTGCATTATCGGTGGACTACGATTATAGGAATAAAATCAATCAAAAGCTGACAATAGGAAAAGGGAATAATACAATTATGAATATTTAAAATTTGAAAAGACTATAAAGACAATGTTAGTTTGTTAATTTATAACCTAGGCTGATTGATCAAGATAATCTGTATAAATGCCACGCTTCTGTTTATCTGTTTGTCTGTTGTGAACTTTTTTCGCAAATTTCACAATCAAACGCTACAAGTCTCATATCGCTAGAAAGGCCTTTGTCCGGGGAGTCTGATTTTTGCTTAACCAAACTTTTTAGTGCAACGAGTATAGCATATTGTGGAACAATGTTGTTATCATCACGTGACGATTGGTTTCGACTGGCTTCGATTTCAACTTTAGTTTGTTTGACTTTTATTTGCAAAGTATTTCACCAAACAACACTTAACCCACGTGTTGTTTTCAAAAACAAAAATGAGCGTTACAATAAATACAATTTCCATGGGCTTTCTCGACTTATTTTTTTTCTAAAATACGCATGCCCAGTTCGTTTAAAACAATATGCTTATCACTTTCTGAACATACATTCAGACGTTTTAGCATATTCAGCTAATTTTGCCTTCATTGCAGCTTTAAATTTACTTTACTTTGCAATAATTTAGCTCCGGTTCGTATCATAGACTGCTATAAACAACTTTAAGCTACTTTTATTTCTTTAATACGAGTTTTATTCTTAAGTTTTGTGAGTTTCTTTGTTTCAGTTCGTAAAACCGTGTCATACACTAAACTTTCATACGTGTAGTTTTGTTAAGTAAAGTTACGTACGTGTAGTTTCATTAAATAAAGTTACGTCTAACCGAGTAAAATGTTTCCAAATAGACCAGGATTTATCGGTCTAATGCATAATGTCTGCAAGAAAGCGTAGCTTAAATGCCGTGCGTCAAAATGGAACAATAAGAAAAATTCAAGCGAAGGGCGTGAAAACTACCGCAAATGTTTTGCTGGTCGTGACTAGTTAGCAAATAATATTTCTTGATTGTGCAGAAGGCAACAGAAGAAATGATAAAGAAGCATTTACAAATTTAGCAAATATATATTATAATTCTTTTATAAAGATAATAGCAATAATGATAAAACAAACTGATACCGAACCTTGTAAAACGCTTAATATAAATAGAAACAATAATTCAAGGTTTTCTTTCCAACATGCAGTGAAAAAGTGAAAACTGTGATTATGAATATAAAAAATCGTAAAAGTGCAGGGTATCATGTAATATCAGTAAGGATAGAAAATAAATATATAAATTATATCACAGAACCATTGATAAATACTTAAAACTTATATATTGAAACAGGAACGTTTCCAGCGAAGCTAAAAAATTTTTATAGTAATTCCAATACGCATAAAAGGTGATAAACATCTTCCGTATCTATACGGGGTCGCTATTTTCGGTTCTGGCAGGGGTTTTACGGCCTGATGCCCTTCCTGACGCCAACCATACCCTAATTTAGTAGTGTAAGACTAGAGGGAAGGCTGCTAGTCATCACCACCCACCGGCAACTCTTTTACCAACGAATAGTGAGATTGACCGTCACATTATAACGCCCTCACTGCTAAAAGGGCGAGCATGTTTGGTGAAATGGGGGCGCGAACCCGCGACCCGCAGATTGCGAGTCGAGCGTCTTACCCACCTGGCCATGCCGGGTTAAAAGGTGATAAACATATTTATGTGAATTATAAACATATTCGTTATTTTCAGTATTTTCTAAAAAAAATGTGGAAAACAGGTTGATTAAACTTTTAAATAAATAAAAATGTTTGTTTAAAAATCAATATGGATTTAGAGAAAGTTTAAATACTGAAGAAGCACTATTAAATTCACACAAAAATTCACATGTAGATAATAATAAAAAAAATTCCCTAAGTGTATTATTTGATTTGATTAAAGCATTTGATAAAGTATCGCTTGAAACATTATTAGATAAAATGGACCCCCCCTAGTGGCACAGTGGTATGTCTGCGGACTTACAACGCTAGAAACCGCGTTTCGATACCCGTGATGGGCAGAGCACAGATAGCCCATTGTGTAGCTTCGTGCATAAATTCAAACAAACAAAGATAAAATGGAAATTTTAGGGATAAGAGACATTACATTAAAATGTATACAAAAGAACACACATTGTAAAAATAGATAACTTTAATGATGCGAATATGATAGAGTAATTATGTGCCTGGACACATTTTTATAGAATAGCTAAATGTGATATAAATTTATATTCTAGAATTACTATGTTTGCTGATGATATCACATTAATATTCAGCTCTGTTAATGTGAAATAATTAAATTTTCAAACCAAAAATGATTTGCAAACACTGGACGTTATTCTAAAACAAATTACCTATTAATAGAACTAAAACTATTTTTTTAATTAAAGATAAAATGATTATACATGAAAATTATTTTAGCATGCCCTGTACGAGCCAGTGGGGGACATTTTTATTGAAAAAACTACCCAATCCGGTTTTTCTTAATTTAAACTGAAATTTTCTAGACATTTTTATTGGCTAAAAGGAAGACATTTCCCGCACTTTTTTAGTACTGGGCTGCAAAAAGTGACTTAGAGTGGTAATTGACTGAAATCCGTCACATCACGAGCTTAACGGCCAAGCACAAGAAGCATGGAAGTCTCCAAATAATACGCAGAAATATTCAGAAACCATTTGGAACAACCTTGGTAGATGTTGTGCAACAAGCTGAGTACAATGTTATGTCTTTAGCTGCTTTCAAAGTGTTCCTGTCTGCTTATCCTACTGCTGACTATCATGATAAGATGGTGAAGGACAGTTTGTTTCAATTAGTCTGCACTTTTTAGTACTTTTTATTGATATTTTGTTATCTTGTTCATGAACATATTGTTGAACTAAAATGTGATATATTCAAACCTTTAACTAGAAGAACTTAATTGTATTCCAGGTAAATGTAAACCCAAACTGCGAACAGTCAAACATACATTTATATTTCTCTTAAGCCTAAAATTAGGTATTTTTTCTTTTCAGTAGACTCGTCTCATCTTAAGTCATACAAAAGAACCCGGTCAAAGCATGTTTCAATATACAAGTACAGGTTATAAAACAAATATTTTTTTAGTGTATCACAACTTATATGTTGTAACTCATATCGTTTTTGTGGATTTGTTTACTACCAAACAAACTTCTTTGAATTCAAACCTTTCTTTTTAGGACTTTTGTAAGGATGTTAGAAGTTCCTCTTATTGAACCAGTGCAGCTACGTTTGTAATGCTGGTAAAGATGAATAACAATTTCTGTACTAGTTAAGGGACTGTCATCTGTCTTTCAAACTAAGTTTCCCCTTTTTACTTGTCTTGATATTTCCTATACCTAATATTGACCACAGGTATATTCTTCTTGTCTAACATTGAAAACACGTAAGAAACATTTAATTCCTTGTACTGAAAGTTGTCTTAGATTTTCGGTTATGTGTTACTGGCAGACACAGCATTTTGAAAAGTTATATTCAATCTTTCTCCAATTGATTGGTTGAAATTTCAACTTCAGTGAGTTTAACTCCATCTCTAAATGTTTGTCTTATTAAAACTGTTTACACACATATATATATATATATATATATATACAGAGTATTTTACTTACCTCAATGCTTAACTAATGCCTCAATTGAAGATTTGATTTATGTCAGACCAATTATATTAGTCTTAACCGCAGATACCTGGAATGGAAACAGAAATACATATACTATTAGTATAATTTAGTGACGCTTCAGTGTTGTAAACGTTTATTAAACCTAATATACGGGATGACCATTATCCACTATGTAAACATTCTATTAGTGAATATATGTAACCTAGCAGAGAACCACAGAGCGGTAGTAACTGATAGAGGTTTTCACAACAGCTTTTTCATACCTGGTTTCAGTATACTAAGTATCACACATTGTTTCAAATAGTATTTACCACATAGTATCTACCAAAGCCCTATGCTAAAATGTATACTTCCTCTATCATCTGGTCTTGCACTTCTATCGCACTATCTTTTTGCTTTCTTTGAAATACTTCAATATACTGTATATTCATATCGTGTTTAAAAGTCCGTTTAATCATCTAGATAACTTTCTAGTACAATAGAACAACACAAAATTATTGTTGTTCAACTAGAAATCTGTGAATATTCAACATTTGTTTCATTATATCACACAACACATAACACAAGCGTAATTCAAACTTCAACATATTGTGTAACAATTTTAACTTCCTCCGAAAACTACATCTACCATGATGTTCACCCGTCCCTAACCCCAACTAGGGGATTTTAAAACAATGATGTCATTGAATATTTTCTTACAGACTGGTTGTGTATTTTACCCATACCTTGCCATAGGCTGCTAAACTACTGGGACAAAGTGTTTGTAGAATGTAATCATTTCAATTATGGGGATTTTTTTTTACAATTACCTTATATATGTTCAGGTGGTCCCTATTATGAAAGGGCTATGTTTTTCTTTATTTCGTGTCCACCAGTGGCTCAGTAGTAAGTCCCTAGACTTATATTACTAAAAACCTGATTTCGATACCCTTGATGGACACAGTAAAGATAGCCTGTTGTGTAGCTTTGAGCTTAGCAACAAATAAACTAATTCCTATTGTATATAGGTATATTTCGTTCTTCTGATTAATCTTAATGAACTAAACACAACATTGTAACTGCACATAATCTAAATTAAAAAGAAAATATAAGCCTAAAACTAAACTCAATCGTTAAGCTAAACAAGCAAGCGTTACTAAAACAACAATATACTTTTAGCTTCAGGTTGTTTATGTTTTCGAATTACTGCAATGTACGGTTGTCAGGGTAACAAGACAACCCACATTTACTGCATATAGAGGAGTACTGTCTTGCAGATAACCATCTTCATTTTTTAAGCTTACTGGAGCAAAAATTGACATAAAAGCCAATTATTTGAACGATCCATGATGATCCAGTGACTACGTTATGTTATCTTCTACTTTTCCTTATTTTTCCAGAAACTTATACTTGTTATTCTTGTTGAAAAAATCCTTTATTAACAGTTCAAGAATTTATAAATCAAGTAAACACTAGATGGAAAACAGGAAAAAGAACGACTCTGAAACAGTAATTTTATGGTTGAACAAAAAAAACTTAGGATAGTATGTCAAATATAATTATTTTAGTAACATTCGCGTTTCATAAGTCTAACAGGAACAGAACTGTTAAAATTTGTGCCTTTATAAGCATAAAACCCATTTATTATTCTGCACAGTCTTTTACATTCACTCTGATTCCTTAATAAGTACAACTCTGATTTGTACAATTCAGACTCATTCTGTGATTCAAGCTTAAACGACTACAACTGTGATGTCTGTACAACTATACAGACTGATGGTGATCCTTCAGCAAGTCCAACTGTGATGTCTGTACAACTATACAGACTGATTGTGATCCTTCAGCAAGTCCAACTGTGATGTCTGTACAACTATACAAACTGATTGTGATCATTCAGCAAGTCCAACTGTGATGTCTGTACAACTATACAGACTGATTGTGATCCTTCAACAAGTCCAACTGTGATGTCTGTACAACTATACAGACTGATTGTGATCCTTCAGCAAGTCCAACTGTGATGTCTGTACAACTATACAGACTGATTGTGATCATTCAGCAAGTCCAACTGTGATGTCTGTACAACTATACAGACTGATTGTGATCCTTCAACAAGTCCAACTGTGATGTCTGTACAACTATACAGACTGATTGTGATCCTTCAACAAGTCCAACTGTGATGTTTATAGTCTCTAATAACAGTTCAACACATTGTTTGCCAGTTCTACTAGTACAATAGTCTCTAATTTCTGTTCAACACATTGTTTGCCAGTTCTACTAGTACAATAGTCTCTAATTTCTGTTCAACACATTGTTTGCCAGTTCTACTAGTACAATAGTCTCTAATTTCTGTTCAACACATTGATTAGTACAATAGTCTCTAATAACAGTTCAACACATTGTTTGGCAGTTCTACTAGTACAATAGTCTCCTGTAAAGTGTTTTTTATACTACCCTCTGTACACAAAATATTTTCTTACCTACTTCTTTAAGAAAATGCTGTTATTTTTACAAAATGTTATTTAAACTGCCATGCGTTAAAACATATTGGTCGTTTAAAATTGTTTCGTCATATTCTTTTCCAAGCAATATTAATTTGTTTATTTAATTCTCTTCACATTGTTAAATGGAATCAAAGAAATGTTTCCAATAAAAGAGCGTTTTTATATAGCTGAGCTGGTTTTAACTATTTGTTTACGAAATACGCGTGTTAATAAACTTACTCAAATATTCACATAATTAGAACCTAACAAGCAAATCAACCAAAACCAAATAAGTTATAGTAATATATTCACCTTTTCTTTGTCTTTACAGAAGCAAAGTCTTTAATATTTTTTATTCAAATTCATGAAGGGATTCTTGTATTTAGATCAACTTTTCTGACCTACGTGAAAAAGTAATAGCACGATATTTCGGTTCAACGTAGCTTTAGGCCATGATAATATTGTATTAATTGTACTATACATTGTGATATCTATGAATATGTTACTACAGGGACACAGTATATGGTTTTCCAAAATCAAATCATAGTGTATACCTTAACTGTTTTATTGTTAAGCAAAAAACTGCACAATTAGCATTGCTCGTCTTTTCCTTTCGACAAAATGAGGCTGGTGTTTTCAACAAAATGTGTATCACTGTATAGAATATTACGAGGATTAGTGAAAACTCCCCAAGACAGATGAAGCTTGCAGCAACTTCATTTAAGGATAGGCTTAAATGCTGAAGGATGGTTTGTTTGAATTTCGCGCAAAACTACACGAGGGCTATCTGCGCTAGCCGTCTCTAATTTAACAGTGTAAGACTAGAGGGAAGGCAGCTAGTCACCACCACCCACCGCCAACTCTTGGGCTATTCTTTTACCAACGAATAGTGGGATTGACCGTCACATTATAACGCCCCCACGGCTGAAAGGGCAAGCATGTTTAGTGTGACGGGGATTCGAACCCGCGACCCTCAGATTGCGAGTCGAGCGCCCTAACCTGTGACATGTCCAGACTTTTATGAACAATGTTGATGATCCTCAATGTGCATCTGGAGAAATTTAGTTATCCTAGAAGAAGTAGTTTTTAATATATAATAATTTTAAACATGTTTTTGAAATAATCTAACTTACTTGACACTTTTTTTATTTTTTGGAATGAATGGGAAAAACTTATTTTTTTAATGTTTTTTTTTAATTCTCAGTGCCACCATAATTTCGTGTTATATTTAAGAATATATTTAAATTCAATGTCCATTTATATATCTATACAGTGTGAGCAGCTTTTCTTGGCATCGGTCAGTCAAACACACTTATGATTTGTTTTAGTACACTTTTCTCTTGTATTCAATGATATTACTATTTAAGTTCTATTTGGAATCACTTAAGAAAAACATTAGTTGCAAAATCATAGCATTTCTGTACCACAGATATTGCTGTTTCCGCCTATATACAGCACCACAGCTTCTTTGTACACCTTATGACTAATGTTGATACAACACTTTCAGCTGTACGGTAAAGGAGTTGACAATTTGCATTTTAATTACTAAGTAAGCGTTGGACATTAGTTGTAGAAAAACAAAAATGTGAAGAAACTCCCAATTCCTTTCTTATAATAACTCACTTTAACTTTAATTCAGCGTTTCTCTTCTTCCAAAAACAAACATTTCGACAACTTTGTATGTAGTTTTTGGTTTGTTCAACATATCTCTAGGAGACTAAATGTGACGTGCAAACACAGTATTATTGAAATATTATCATTCACATTAAATATGAACTGTTTTTTTTTTGTAAGATTTACAATGTTTTCAGGAACGTGTTTTTCATACATTCTGTTTCCAAGGTAGCCATTTCCAGGTTTTCAAACGACGGCATCTAAAACTCTTAAAAGAAACATTACGTTGAAACTTTTATGCCAGCTGTTCCAATAATACCTTTTGATTTCAGACTTTAAAAAAAGTTAATTATCCTTCGTGTGGCAGCTGTCTTTTACCTGTAATTCTATAAAATATAAAGCCTAGAAACATAAGGATCGGCATCCTACATTTATCTTACCCCTGAGACTAGAAAGATCTGCATAATATTTTTATGGTATCTTTTGGGCTTTTCCATTTAGGCATACGACATTCGATAACAAGTAGGCGTAGAAGAAGAAGTTGGAATTTTCAACCGTAAAACATTTCATAGGCACCGGGGATAAAAGGGCAGATAAAGCCGTTCCTAATTTTAGATCATTAACCAGAAGGAAGCAATCCAACTAGAAGCCGCCATCGTCACAAGGGTTTTGTCTGGCTGTATGAGCCAAATGTCGGGATTTACTGTTTCTCCTATAACACTTTTGCAGCTGAAAGTAGGTAAGTTGTTCAGCAGCATTACGTCTGCAACCCCGAACAGTTCGATGCGCAGCCCGAGAAGCTAACCGTTGGGCTACACACGGATCAAGACGCTTTGTAGCTGAAAATGTGTAGCAACATACCAGTCGCGATCTCTGTACGAACAGTGGAAAGATTACACATTATTGTTCTGTGTTTACATATCTATATAAATAATATGCTTGCGTTTGTCTCTTTATTTGTCCGAAACTTTTCTCGCAAATTTCTCGATCAAGAGCAGCAAGTCTCATATTGTTCAAAAGACCTTTGTCCGAGGAGTCCGGATTGCATATTGGCTTTTCCATTTAGAATTACCTTAGCTGTTTGTCGCTTAGTTAAACTTTTCAATGCAATAAGTATGTTACATGATGGCACACTGTCGTTGTCATCACGTGACGATTAGCTTTGACTGGATTCATTCCAACTTTAGTTGTTTTTTTATTTGCAAAGTATTTCACACAAACAATACGTAACCTTCGTGTAATTTCCTAAAACAATTAATACTACACTAGATACAATAGCTATGGGCTTTCTCGACTTATTTAGGTCTAAAATACGCATGCGCAGTTCGTTCAAAACCATATGCTTCTCACTTTCTGACGTAGCATTCAGACGTTTTAGCATATTCAGCTAATTTTGCCTTCATTGCAGCTTTAAATTTACTTTACTTTGCAATAATTTAGCTTCGGTTTGTTTCATAAACAGCTATAAACAACTTTAAGCTACTTTTTGTCTTTATTACGAGTTTTATTCTTCGTTTTTGTAAGTTTTGTTGTTTTAACTCATAAAACTGTGTCATACACTGAACGCTCATAAATCCCAATGATTTACTTTATTGTTTACTTTTTGTGTAATCTGACCAAGTAAACTTTTTTCTTCAGATAATGCCTGCAAGGAAGTGCAACTTAAATGCCGGGTGTGAAAATGATAGTATAAGAAAAATTCAAGCGAAGTGCACGAAACTTTCAGCAAATGTTTTGCGAGTTGCGGCTATGAAATTTGTATGACTTTATAATTGAACATCGTTAGTCACAAACACTCTCGGATGTATATGTTATTGTTCGTTGCGTGTGTGTGTGTGTGCTATAGTTTTTCAAAATATTAATATCAATGATTAGTTTTTCATTATAAGTATCTATTCCAGTCTCACGAATAAAACCTCAGATGTTACTCAAGATCTTTTTACTGGTGAACACATCCAGAATTTTTCATAATATCAATCTTATTTGACCCTAGACAAATATGTTGCATGAATAAGATTCGCATGTCACTGAAATAAGAAATCACAGGCTTCGGAAACCATTTTTACTTCATTTACGTACTATTCTAATTACAATGTTACCTTAAAACTCCATCTCAATGGCTCATCGGTGAAATTGTAGGCTTATAATGCTAAAATTCGGGGTTCGATCTCCCGCAGTGGGCAAAGTGTAGATAGCCCATTTGCTATCATTACTAAAGGTACAGGAATAAGTACGTTGTTTTAAAACGATTTTAAATATGCAAATAAGCAAGTAAGGTTACAACCACAGCCGATAAAGTTGTGGTGGATAAGAAGGTATCAAAACTACATTTAAACATTGTTTGGTATTTTGTAGGTAGTGAGATGCTACTAAAAACGGATCTCTTTTGGGAAGTATGTGAAACAACCCTTTCCGACATAAGATATTCATACACTCAAATCATAGATAAGTGTTCAGATTTAGGATTTAGAATTTCCAAGACGAGGACATACTTTACTTAATGGCATTGTAAAACGTGAGGCGTCAGAACCATCCTAAAAATACTTGGAATAAGACGTGCCCCAGCCATAGTAAGCAAAGGATGACGTCTTTGAACAGGTGAGAATCCACGAGCACAAATATCAGTGGTAAAAGCCGTTCAAATGCCCCAAGCAACAATACGCAACATAATCAAGATGGATCTCCCTCTGGAAACGAGGCCAACAGTGTGTGCGTTTACAAAAATATGGGTTCCAGTCCTAATTTTTCAACCTTCACATACCTCAAGTAGCTGGAAAATGTAACTTATATACATGCTATTCCATACCAATACATACCTGTCACATCACCTAAGAATTCCTGTAGATGGATTATGGAAACTATCAGGAAAGGTTGATGTGTGTTGAAAGTGACAGTCTTACAACAGAGCCTCTTGCATAGAAAACTGCGTTTCAGAGCTATTTCCAAGATGACCCGTCATTATATAGAGCATAACTGGCGACATGGACTGCAACGATATGGTGAGGCTCCAAAATTGTTTCAAGATAACGAACTCAACCCCATGATATAGATTTGAACTTTAGCTGTTAAGGAGGGCTTATTTTTAATTAACATGTTACATACATTTGTTAATGAATTTAGTTCAATCAGGTTATCAGATACTTGAAAGATGTCATTTAAACTGTATACCTAGATGATATGTTTGCTTAAATCACAGAAAAACATCTTACAGGAAACTTGCCATGAGAAGTCGCGTATCATACAGGTGCTAGTTTCAAACTGCATGTTGCCAAATGACTGACTTTTGGAAAGTGAAGTTTTTGCAGACATTAATTAAGGAACAAATTGTTCCTTTATTTATTAAACTGCAATTTTAAAGTAAGTGGTATCATAACGTGATCTTGAGCATGTTTCACAGCTGCCCTGTATTAAGACTAGGACTAGTTAGGAAGGTTAGGAAGAATGGTAATATAACCATGTCGTTAGCTGAAAAAAATGAAAAATGTTCTTATGTTTGCAAGCAGCAGTTTGAGGTCATTTAATGTTCTGATTAATGTTTTGTAAGCTTTAAACCGCTCAAAATGAGCAAGAAAACCTAGCAAGAAATTATTTATGATGTTTGCAGTCTCACTATATATTTATTACGTTCTATAATTTAATTTGCTTTTTATCTTTTTAACCCCCCAAAAAACTTGCAGTTACTACTATTTTAATCTTATCTCTCTTAAGATACTTTGTTAGACAGAACATTATAGTTCTTCCACTGTAAAGTTTTATCACAAATTCTAGAACCTTCTCATGACAAAACAAGATAGATAAACTGATTATCTCAAGTGAATACTCTATCCAACTATTTCTTTTACGCGTAATTGGCAACTTTATAAACCGTTAATTATAATAATGATCTGTGTTTTATCAAAAAACACACGCACTTGATTACAAGCCATGGATGAACAGGTTTACTTTAGACACACATTTTTGTGTTAATTAAATTTAAAAGATAATATTTGTAACTCTTAATATGGCGCCTCTTGTACAGAAAGATTGGAATTTTAATGGACATAACTAAACCATGCGTGCATTCGGTCGAAATATACAACTTCAACCGGAAGTTTCGAATTTTTCGTTTAATATTTATAGACAAAAGTTCCCCATAACCGAAGTAGAGAAATATTTCGATTAATTTGATATTGTCTTCTTGTTCAACTTCGAGTAATGATACTATTTTTTTCAGCACGTCGATATGAGCCTACTACCTTCCGAATGTATGGCGTATTACTTGTAGAAAAGGCTAATCTGTAATTATTATAATAAACAATTGAAATATAACACAGTTTAATGATATAAAAACCATATGTATCACAGCAGTTAAACGCCATCCAAACCATTAAACTTTGTAACTGTTTGAAAGGTGGTGAAAAGAACATAAAACTTTTGTACCTGTGTGAAAGGTGGTGAAAATAACATAAAACTTTGTAACTGTTTGAAAGGTGGTGAAAAGAACATAAAACTTTTGTATCTGTGTGAAAGGTGGTGAATAGAACATAAAACTTTGTAACTGTTTGAAATGTGGTGAAAAGAACATAAACTTTGTAACTGTTTGAAAGGTGGTGAAAAGAACATAAAACTTTTGTATCTGGGTGAATGATAGTGAAAGCAACAGATAAACAGACACATTATCAGCCAGTGTTGATCGATCAACAAAGTTCTGGTAACTTAGTGCTCACTGTAAAGTTAGCTATAATCTCAATTTATATATATAACAAACTTTTGTCAAGAAGGTACTAAGTTATGACAAGCTGTTAAGGATGATAATAGGTTACAAAATTGATTTCTTGCCAAAGGCGACTCAAGACATATACGTTTGTCAAACCTTTCTAGCATCTTTTAGTAACGGTAATTTGTTCTAATAAGACTGCTCTTCGTTCACTTCCTACGGCGCTGAAACATTAGACCCACGTTCGTGCACTGGGCAGAACATTCCATAATGAGTAAGAAGAGTCCTTGTTTTTTTAAATCGACAAATAAACTTTTGTGTAAAAGCAAAATGCTCCATTGCTTTAGACAGTTTTATTTCAGAAAAATCACCTTAGAAGCTTTCAGATAAATCTGTTCAAAAGATAACAGTTCCAGGAGAATTCTCTCATGGATTTAGAAAAAAGAATTGTCACATTTCCCTTAATTAATTTAATCCATAGAAATGATTATTCAAAGATTGTTTTTAGAAAACAGTTGCTGTCTGAGTATTCACAGATAATCTTTCTAGAAATATCTACTGTGATAATAAATTTAGGTAGTTTATTAAATATTACAGTATTACTAGATTTATTGTGGAAAATTATATAAGATAATTTAAGAAATACTAAGTATCGTCAATAATATTATATATATATAAAGTTAATATTCTCGTCCACAGTTCGTCATATGGAAAAAACTTCCATACACTCGTACCTTATTTTACAGTTATTTGTTTGTAATTAAGCATAAAGTTACACAATGGACAACACAGGCCTGCGGTAATTAAGCATAAAGTTACACAATGGACAACACAGGCCAGCGGTAATTAAGCATAAAGTTACACAATGGACAACACAGGCCTGCGGTAATTTTATTGTCTTGAAATTTTTACATGTTCTACAGTAATTCCTGTACGCTGAATCCGAAAATGATATCCATATTTCTCCATCACGTACAGATTTATCACAAAACGTCATAACACAATATATAAAATAACGACCATAACACGTAGTTTTGACACTAAAAGACGTAGATTTCACACACAAAAAAATCAGGATGAATGAGGGTGCATATTTGATTGACATCAATGTTCTTCCATTTTCTTCAATTTGTTTGTTTTTTGTTAATAAACATAATAATAAAGAATATTCATTGTGGTAAACCAAATAATAATTTGATCTAATTAAGAGTTATATTCCTCCAGATTTGTAGAAATCCTTATGTGATAGAAAAAAAATAATATTATTTTCGAAATCAACGTAGATGAATTATGGAAAATCCATTAATAAAATCAAAACAACGTTTATGAAGTATATATTCGCAGGCCTGTGGTATCTGTGCTGTGCCCACCCCATGTATTTAAACCCGGTTTTTAGCGTTATAAGTTTACAGACTTACCACTGATAACCATCTGTATTTTTCACAGGGAAAAAAATCTTTACGATTAATTATTCATAGAAAGATTAAGAAAAAAATGTGTGATAATGTTAGTTTTCAACATAGAAACAGTTACCTTGTATATATATATATAATGTAAATATTCTTTTGTTTGTTTTGCTAGAATATGTTATCATAAATAACATTTGCTCGATTTTCCATAAGCAGTTTTATTTCTATAACCAAAAGTTAGTTATCTGCCTCCTGTTAGTTTTATGACTGAGTATATGATTGCATAGCTCATCAGTAAACTTCTAAATAGACTTTAAAAAGTCTCCCGGTGTGTTAGCAGTAAGTTTACGAGCTTACAACGCTAAAATTCGGAGTTCGATTCCCTGAAATGGACAAATGCAGGTAGTTCAATGTGTAGCATTATGCTAATTACTAAGAAACTTAAGTAAATCTGTTCACAAAATTATTTTCTAAATATCATTAATTGTTTTATTTAAAACCCATTCATCTTGGTATCTCCGTCAGAAATAACCATTCAAGTATCCTTGAGTAACATTATTTACAAACACATGACCTAAAGTGTCTTCAGATAATTGAATGAGAAATAATTATCCAAGTATTCTTAAATAATTTTATTCTCAGTGCAATAATGTCCTATATAACTTCAGATAATCTATTCAAAGAAATACCCTTAGTTATTTTTTTAATGTTTGAATATATATATATTCTGAATATTTAATATAATTAGATGTATATTTATCTTCGAATATTTTTTTTATAAAATATAATTATTTTGTCTTCTTCAAATTGTTGCATTTAGAAAACAAAATGACTACCTAAGTGTCCTCGGATAGTATTTTAATCCTTTGAATATGTATTTGAAGATAAACCTATGCAAATATTTGTATATAACTATAGATATCCTAAGTTAAATTTGATCAACAAATAATATTCTTACTATCCAAATAGTTCGACATCATAAACGTATCTTCTGAATTTCTTTAGATATTTTTAGAAAAATAATTGTTGGTTAACGTTGAATAGTTTTCCTCAGATAGTTTTAAGACAGTTGCCATAAACATTATCATTAAAAAATCGCATGTGAATAATCAAAGTATTTATTAAAAAATAACAATGGCATACGTACACTCAGAGAGTTTTACTAACAATAACTCCTGAGTAGCTTTAGATAGTTTAAGTAGACAAAATACTAAATTATCTTAATTCAGTCAAATAACCTGAATGTCTTAAGACACTTTCACGAACAGATTATCTCCTGAGCATCTCTGACTAGCTTGTACAATAATCACGATAGTCTCCTGTGACGGATTTATTATTCTATATTTATTTTAATATCGATGTTTGTTTAAATTGAATTTGTATTTAGAAAGGTACATAACGTACACTGTTAAATATGTATTGCGAAACTCCCGCCTATTCTCTAAAGTTGTAGAAGATTCTCGAGTGTAAGAATTAACAATATATGTGTGTACGTAA
>NW_013666822.1:270967-276295 GCF_000517525.1 Limulus polyphemus
AGCTTTGTATTGTTACGTAATCTGAATTTTCGAGAAACACTCCACACGCCTATAAATATAACCAACGCGACGCACCTAAAAATACAGTATCTATTATTGGGTTGCTGTAACTGGTGTGCTATAAACTTCGTAAGCTATAACTGTGATTAATGCTTATTAATCGGGAAACTTCAGATATTTGACCACGAACATTACAAACCATTTAACTTCAGTGGATTCATATCGGACATTAGTATTTTTACGAAAACATTACCTAATGTCATCAGTGGAAACTCGACCTGTAATCGGCGTGTGATCAGCGAAAACTACAGGGCTAGCTAGCTCCCTGTTAAGATGAGCCATGCACAACTTTTTTTATAACTAGCTATTGAAGTTATGGCAGATGCATCGCGACTATGAGTATTTTATGCAGAAATTCATTAATTCTGGAAGTGCGTTAACATAAATATATCAGATTCAGGTCTGGCACGTCTTGTTTAAAAATAAGCCTTGGCGCCAAAAAATGTTTCATGGCTAACATGTGAAAATGATTACTTCCGAATTCCATTTCTACTAACATTGGATTTTTAAGTTAAATGTGTATAAAGACGGAGGAGACTATTCACATCAAGATGAGGTGAAAGATCGAGCGTTTCTATATAATCCACATGTTCTGTTCTGGTGCATGCGCTCTCCTCTCGCTCCACATTCGTTTTGTTTGTTTGTTTCTGAATTTTCGCTAAAAGCTACACAGTAATCTGTAATGAACTGATAAACTAGAGGAAAGGCAGTTCGTTCATAGTACCAGCCACCAGCTCTTGGATTACAATTATCTGACTGAATAGTTGGATTTGACAGCCAATCTTAAAGCTCGTCCACAGCTTCAAAGTGTGGAATGCGTGTTTTTCGGTACCGAGTCCGAAATCATGCATCCTCGAATTTACAGTCTAAGCACGCAAATCATTAACACCGCTTGGCCTCTCTACATTTTACTGCATAAAATAAAAAACTAATCAGTAACAAAAGTAAGGTATAATAATTCCTTTTGTCACTGCGGAAATTGTCTTTCGACTTAACGTAAAATGAAAGAAGAAAATACTTTACACTCATATTATAGGGTTCGAACACATGTTTTCTGTTCGACGCGGATTGAAACCAATCACCGAACATGCTCGTTCTTTCAGCCGTGGGGACGTTATAATGTGACTGTCAATCCGATAATTAGTTGGTAAATAGTAGCCCAAGAGATAGCCTGTCGGATGTGTTGTCTAGCCGCCTTACCTCTGGTCTATCACTTCAAATTTAGGAACGCTAGCGCAGATAGCCCTTGAGTAGCTTTGCGTTAAAATTCAACAAAGAAACTTTTCAAAATGTATGATTGAATAATTTGAACATAAACTTACATACAATACCATACCTTTATAATATTTATGTTTTTAGTCTGTCGTTAATATACCGGTTTGACTTTTAGTTTTGAAAAAGTAAATACTTTTACAAAAAAAGAGACAACTACACCAGGTGCAATGGTCGGCTACATCTAGCTAGAGTTACAGTTTTAAGCCCCCCAGTGGCACAGCGATATGTCTGCGGACGTACAACTCTAGAAACCGGGTTTCGATACTTGTGGTGGGCAGAGCACAGATAGCCCATTGTGTTGCTTTGTGCTTAATTACATCTAGCTAGAGTTACAGTTTCAGTTCTTTATAAACACATTAAACCATTAGTTTCGTTTAACATTAGTTACTGGTGATAAGTGTTTTTACAAGTTACGTATTTTACAGTAAGAAAGAAGTTTTTATTTAACCAGATACAACGTTTCGATCGCTGGTGCAATCATTCTCAAGTACACAGTTTTTAACGGTTAAGAAGAATTTTTGTAATTAAATCAATATTCAACAATATAATAATGTATTAGAAAATCGATAGTGATTGCTTATGTTTTTGCATATCAATACGCGTGAAGTAACAGATTATTTATTTATAGCTAAAAACTAGATGAATTTAAACACGTGGAAGATATTGTGCGAAAGTTAGGGTAAGATTAGGAATGTCTGGGAAAATAACGATTAAAACATATAGAGTTGGGCTTGGGTGATTTCTGATTGTGAGATTATTTGGTTGTATTAATAAGGCTTTTCTAACGTTTCATCTGGTAGTGTCAAGTTCGTGTTTTAGTAGGATGACATTCTGTTCATAAAACTTTTTTTATGTTTTCTTAACCTAGTGTTCAAATGGCGTCATGTTTGCCCCCATTTAAAAAGCTGGGCAACTTTTTACAACACTTTAAACCCCAACTATAGTCATGAAACCTTGTGTTTCCAAAATAACCCCCCAAATAAACATAGGCCGCATATGTCTTACGACACTTACTTAGTTTAAACGGTAACATCATTACGTGTAGTTTTGATGTAAACTTATTCCCTAAAACCCCTTGTCATGAGGCAGCACAACTTAGTGCAGAAACTTTACAAGACTCAAAAATAATAAACATAAAATAAGGACACTTAATCGAACTGTTAAAACTAGTTTATTTGTTTCCAATAAAATGATTCGTATTTCTTTCAGTTACATGGATTTACATATGAAATCCATTTTCAGGTGCCTTAGCCTTATGTGTGTAACTTCTTCATTGATGTTTTCTGTTGTGCATATAGTGTATGCTAAATTTGGAACTTTTGGAATGCATAGTTTCTGGTGGATTACATGACTATAAAACCATTTTATGGAATTACCGCTGTGTGAACACTTGGGGGAATTCGTGTGATCCTAACATTTAAATATTAATTGTGTAGTTATTTTCATTGTTAATTGTAAATTGTTTGTATTTTATTTTTGTGTTGAAGGAAATATTTGTTTATTCATCCTGACAAGTAAAACTGCAATAAAACGCCATCTACATATGTTAATCCAAATGAAGGTTTATATAAGGAAGTGTCTGTGGAATATTGTTGGATATGATGTAAAAAAAAAAAAAAAAGAGTTTTAATACTTCATTAACATAGACCAATTACTTATCAAAGTAGTTACATAAACTATTAACGAATGAAAATAAAACATAAACTAGACATTTTTAGAAACAAACAAACCGAAAATACAACTTACAAATTGAAGGAAACCTAATCACTGGCCCTACGGGAGTATATGTACCAAACACCAGTATACCTCTAACAGAAATTTGAAAAAATTAGCATGTAAATATCCATTTAACATAACGACTAGATTCACTTTCACCCCTGGAATGAAAGGTAAACACATGTTCAGGAAATTATATGACGATTCCACCCCGCCACGAGACATAAAATACTGTGCAGCAATTGTCCAGCTTAGATTAAAAGAACATCAAAAAACCCTTTCCACATCGATACGCATATGAACAAAAACAACCACAGTTTTTAGTAACAGAATATTACCATACTAAAACACTAACTTGAGACTAACAGAAGAAAAATCAGAGAAGCTTTATCATAATTCTCCAGACGTTCCTAATATTACCTAAAATTGTCACACAACGGCTTCCACATATTTAAATTCATCTAGTTTTTAGCTATAAATAAATAAATAAACTGTAAATTCATGTATATTGATATGCACGTGCATATCAACCACTATCGATTATTTAATTTAAATACACTATTCACTCATGTTTAAATAATAATTATTTCTTACTATAAAAGCTGTAACTTATAAGAATATATAGTAAACCGTTGTCTGTTTGCCTTGTATACCAGTTAAGACATGTACTTACTGTTGCATTTTGGGATTGACAGTGAAAGAGAATGATCAAATAAGCAATAACAACGAAAATATCTTACTATTGTACTGAACAGTTAACATAAAATTCAATATTACTTACTACTATCAGGTATACAAAATGAGTCACAGCAAACTATCCAATAAAGAAAAATAAAACTATAGGCAATAAAACATTTTCTTCACGATAAATCTGCATTTGTGTGATCACTGAAGCACTCTAGCATTAAGAACGTTCAAAGTATCCATTATCGTTCTTAATGAAGATGTGGCATGGAAGTCCTTATAAAAAGTCGTGCATGAAACACGACAGGACTAGTTTCTGTAGTACATTTTTTGTGGGGTTTGTTATTGTCCAACTTATATTTTAAGTATATGTTTTACCTCACCAAACTGGTAGACACACTGAGCATAAACCTTTAATTTCAATCTTGTTATGATTGATTATTTAAAATTATTATTATTATGGTTTCTTTATTGAATAAAACTATCTTTGGAAACTGGTACAATTATTGGTTTTTTATAAAAAAAATTATTATTATTTTTTTTTTTATAAAAAACCAATAATTGTACCAGTTTCCAAAGATAGTTTTATTCAATAAAGAAACCATAATAATAATAATTTTTTAATAATAATAATAATTCCTTGATAATTTTGCTAAATATAAATCTCTGAGGACATTTAGAGTAAATCTTATGTGATTATTCCATTATTTAAGAATACTCTGGAGGTTATTTCTTTGAATAAAATCTCTTGATAATAATCATACAGTTTGTCTTTTTTTGAAAACTATCTGAGGATAGTCAGACGATTATATTATAATTAACGTTACCAAGGATAGTCATGTAATTATTTTTTAAGGAAACTAACAAATAATAACCAAGTGGCAATGTTTATAAATCTTTTCGAGGATAATCATGTTATTGTTCTTACCAATCAATATGT
Source organism: Limulus polyphemus (assembly GCF_000517525.1). Taxonomy (NCBI): domain Eukaryota; kingdom Metazoa; phylum Arthropoda; class Merostomata; order Xiphosura; family Limulidae; genus Limulus; species Limulus polyphemus. Next base: position 275,643 of record NW_013666822.1, read on the forward strand.
TGATCCATAGTGTAATATTCTTTAAATGATTTACCTCAGAAATAGTTAATGGTGCACCCCTGTATCAGAAGTGACGTAATAAATCTTCGAAGTGGCACCAGAGAGCTGGAAGATGTCATGCTGCCATAACGATGGAAGGATGATCAATTAATCAGTAGTATTTTACCTTATTTGCATACCATACTTTTTACAAATATCTGTCCTGAAAAGAATGGATTTTTCGTGATAACATCTCTAAATATCAAGCAATAATTTAACATACAGTCTTACTACTTCACTTTATACAAATTTTTCACAAATTTGTCTTTATGTATTAAATATATTCTTATGCTATTCCTTTACACGTAGAGTATAATAATTTTTATTCATTGTATTGTGTGCAACAATAAATGAGTTTTTAATATGAAATAAAATATTTAATTTTACACATGTTGGTAGTTACTTTATAGTTTTCACTTGTTTGTTTGTTTGTAATAATTAAGCACAAAGCTACACAACGGGCTATCTGTGCTCTGCCCTTCACGGGTATCGAAACCCAGATTCTAGCGTTGTAACTCGGCAGACATACCGCTGTGCCACTGGGGGGCAGTTTTCACTTTCATATTACATATGTTTTATAAAGGCTGACAGTGTTTCTATAGGCGAAAAGTGTT
>NW_013666822.1:277188-281147 GCF_000517525.1 Limulus polyphemus
CTCCGGTTATTTGAATCTAATCAAAAATACCTTAAATGTGAAAAAAAGGTGCGGCTTTAAGGAACGAAATCAAAATTGGTGGCCAAACTGGTAGCTACACTTATAGCATTGATAAGAATTTTACAGCAGATATTCATTCATTAGTTAGCCAGTTGGGAGATGATGGTGGATGAAACAAAATACCGCACTTTTTTCACATCTAAGGTGTTTTTGATTAGATATCATGACTTTTTGACATTATACGCTAATGTACATTCGATAATAACTAACATTAGCTTTAGGATCACAACCCTATTATTCGGAACAGACCTATACTTTACAGAAGCAACCAGATTCTTCAACGTATATGTTGGTAGTTTCCTCTTTTAAACAGTGTTAATAGCTTCCTTTATAGTAACGCCATGGAAACTAGATTAACAGCTTCTTGTCATCATCCTAACACGCTCGGTACAGCCGTATTAAGCATCGTTATTTACGCTAATTGCTTAAGGTAATATCACATGACACTAAATGCTCTTTACCTAGGAAAATTTCATAAAATTTGTGCTTAAAAGTTGGTAGCGAATAAAGAATGATAACCGTCCACCCGTATGATTCTTTTGAAAACTTGAGCAAGAAAATACTAATCTAGTTTGCTTGGCCTAACCAATATTCATGTATCTCCGCGTGATTTTACCCTATGGTTTTGCTGCTCTAAATCAACCACCTTTAAGCCAAATGACGAAAAACTAAAAACGGTCTACCTTTACTCTTAGGTGAAGCTGTAAAATTTTAGACAGACAGCTCAAGTGACTTTTTACTTAGGCGTGGGTAAAATTTTGGTAAATATTGAGCGTTTTTTGTTCAATAACATATTAATTACATTAAGACCAAATTTGACACCTAATTGTAGGTTGTAAAGATCTATTAGAGTACTAAATTAGAATAAAATCCAGGAATATTCAATATGTTTTTCTATCAAATAAAGTTCCCATACTTTTGGTGCGAAAAAAAGGAGAACCTCAATCAAGATTAAAGATTATATATCTCGTGTATTTCTTAATGTATTGTCTTGAATTTGATATGTGATGTAAGGGTCCAGTCGAGCACATCTACTGAAAATATGTGATAGTTTGGATTACAACAGTCAGATCTACAGAAAGTGGAATGGTGCTAAACTATCACTACTGTTAATGACACACAGTGCGTCCTGCAGGTGTTTTGGCCAAACGACACACTACTGTGTGTGTCTTGATAAGTTACAGCTCCCCAGTGGCTCAGCAGTAAGTCTGTATTAACATTATATCAATCCTTTTAAATATCATTGTACTCATACCATATAACAAAGTATACATACTTCATCATTTCAAGTTAGTATAAACATTTAGATATGCTATAGGACTAAAGATACTTCAAATTAATAAAGCCTGTAATATACATATTGTTAAACCAAACTTCTCCGTTATAAAATGCATTCACATTAAAACGTCGCCTTTGTAGAGCTTTCCATTATTAATATCTTGTTGTAACAACAAATTATTTTATTTCTAAATACAATATCACTCTCAACACTTCATTTCTTATGGCACTGTGGTTTTTATAAGGCATTCCATATTTATTGGCACACTATTACTATCGATATTCCAAGATGATATACGAAAATCCACACTAGATGATACGGTTACGGTACTGGTGTTTCTCAACATCTAAAGACGATATAATTATTTTGATACTTCAAAGTTATATAAGCTATCTACTTAGTGACAAAGATAAACCGTTGGCACTAACAAAACTCTATACTGTCCAATAGTAAACCACTATAGACCTTCAAAACCTTTACATGTGGCGAAATTTTCTAATACAACTAACAGTCAAGACTTCGACAAACGTAATTCTATCTCCTCTTCCACGTTCCTATAAATGATGTTCATTTGGTACTAAAGATAATAATATACTAAAGCCCTAGCAACACTCTCAGTTGAAATATAGACTATATAATACAAACAATTTATATTTCAAGATACTATGATACAATCAAAACTCCATGTATCTTACAGTACTACAGACTTTCCATTATTAAGGTATTTTAGTACAAACAACATTTCTTATTTCAAATAATACACTTCTATCACCACTCCCTATTTCTATATGTTATTGTTCCACGGAGATTTTATTTTCATATGTGCTAAAAGAATGTAACACTATATACATAATATTTTTAAACTACAAAATATTATCGATTTTACGGTTGCCCTCTATTTTTAGAAATTAAAATATCTAAAACGTTTTTAATACTTTTCAAGTTTAAATGTGATATAGGCTGAGGGACAATAAATTTAATAACTTTTACAATTATTTAAGAAACGTAGTCTAACGAGATACTCTTACAACCTTCACATTTCACCAGCTTTTTTATACTACACATAAATTACAAATAGAATGTTTGCCCATTGTGGGTTTAACTTTTGTGATGAGTTCTGGCATTAAAAAAAGAAAGAAAACCTTTTTACACCAACCTATATCACACAAAAAATAGATCCGAAATTATATTTTACATAATTTTGATTTTAATCCTCTATTAGAAATATTAAGAAAAAATATTAAAAAAACTGCAACATGCAGTAAAACATAAATTTTAATCCCACTTCTTAAACCATTAAAATTTTCATCTTTCTTAACAATATAGTGTTATCGACTTCTATGTTAGATAACTTGTATAAATATAAACCTATCATAGAACTCGCGTCCTCTATATTGAATAACATCGTTTTATAAACACAGAGCAAGTATGATGACACCTTAGAACAGTATAAGATTATGGTATTTTCCCCTATTTCCTATGTACAATACACACGTATAAAAAATATAACTTTATCGTTCTTTTCCTGCGTTATATTTACTTATAGATACAAACACTAATTTCATAAATAAGAAATATGAATAGTTAATAACTGCACGGAGAGAAAAAGAGATTATACGATGTATCTTTAAATTCTATTGTAACTCTGATCCTACTTATTGGATATTTAACTGGAATACTATTAGTATGAATGCCATCAGCTCTTCTGATGCTATTTACTGCAGGTTTAACGTGAATGCCGTCAGTTTTTCTGATGCTATTTACTGCAGGTTTTACATGAATGCCGTCAGCTCTTCTGATGATATTTACTGCAGGTTTTACGTGAATGCTATCAATTGTTCTGAAACTATTTACTGCAGGTTTTACATGAATGCCGTCAGTTTTTCTGATGCTATTTACTGCAGGTTTTACATGAATGCCGTCAGCTCTTCTGATGATATTTACTGCAGGTTTTACGTGAATGCTGTCAATTGTTCTGAAACTATTTACTGCAGGTTTTACATGAATGCCGTCAGTTATTCTGATGCTATTTACTGCAGGTTTTACATGAATGCCGTCAGCTCTTCTGATGATATTTACTGCAGGTTTTACGTGAATGCTGTCAATTGTCCACCTAACAATAACGAATTAAATTAATTTCCTCAATAACGAATACTACACCACGTTCATTTGTAGACCTAATTTCATAAATACTTTTCAATATAAACTCCGAAATTAATGTCGGCCAAATTTCAAATACAATGTTTCAATATCAACTACAAGACATACGTCTAACTTATAAAATTGTCTTGCAAAGCTAATTGATCAACAAACAATACTAACTCACCAAGTAAATGAGTAGTGTTGCGTCAGGGAGGTCACGTGACTAGTGTCACGCCACGTTTCTGGAAATATCCCGTTCCTTCGTGAATGCCCTAGCATTTACTAGATATATGTTAGTCTGGTATATATATAGGACGCTCACAACGTGACGGAATAATGTGTGTAGGTAGTGAGTAACTGAACTGCAGTCAGAAAGTATTGTTGAAGTTAACGTTCGTTGTTAAAACGTTTGTTATAGAGCGACTGTTGAAAATAAGTGTATCGGTAAAGTTATATTCAGAAAGAATAAGCCAGTTTT
>NW_013666822.1:281359-289709 GCF_000517525.1 Limulus polyphemus
CCGTCAGCTCTTCTGATGATATTTACTGCAGGTTTTACGTGAATGCTGTCAATTGTTCTGAAACTATTTACTGCAGGTTTTACATGAATGCCGTCAGTTATTCTGATGCTATTTACTGCAGGTTTTACATGAATGCCGTCAGCTCTTCTGGTGATATTTACTGCAGGTTTTACATGAATGCCGTTAGCTCTTCTGATGATATTTACTGCAGGTTTTACATAATACTATTAGTGAGATTATATAATCATTGACATCTGGAATGCCATACGATACCCGCGCAGATAAATACACAGAATTTTGTGGATAATTAAATTGAAGATAATTATGCAGATAAACAAATACGTTTTATCTGAGCTCTTTTTAAGGCTATATAAAAATACAAGCACGTTTATCATCGGTAGGAACAAGAAGAGTAAAAAGAAACTAATACATAGTCTTGATTAATACTTTCAATTAATGTTTTGTTATGTCAAAAACTTTCTGTTCTTTCTAAGAGCACAACAGAAATTGATCTAGTAGACTTATTTAATTATATATGTGCCTTTTACATCTTTCTCTTCGTACAAAATGCAAGTAATCAAAATAAAACACTCGAAAAAAATGTCTTTCCATTTGTTCAATTACCTTCTTTTCAGTTTTAACAGTTTTTTTTATTAAATTTGGGCGTTATTTCATTTTAAGCTCAGCAATTTATTTTCAGCACAATATAAATCGTGGTGTTTACCGAAACTTTTTCAAAACACTATAATTAAAAAAATAAGATTTCTTTCTATTGTTTGTGCACTGATATAATTGAATGGTAAAACTTTCTGAAACGATAGAAAATACGCAGTTTTCTACAAAAATATATTGTATGTTTTATACAAACATGATTTTAATGAAATAGATTACAAGTACATCTCAAACGTGATACGAATTTATTGTTCAAATATTTTCGATAAAAACTAAAAGAATATAGGTAATTGTAATGTTTCGGTTAAGAATTATTTCATGGGTAAACATATGGGATAAAATCTGAAAGGTCTAAAAAAAATCTGACGCATTTTAATAATGTAGTCCTTACTCTTTAGGTTCGTTGTTAAGCATAAAGCTACAAAATGGGCTATTTGTGCTGTGCCCACCACGAGTATCGAAACCCGGTTTTTGCAGTGTGAGCCCGCAGACTTGCCGCTGAGATACTGGAGTCTATTCCTTAAGTCAATTTTATCCTCTCACTGTAAAAGCGCTTTTGAATGTTTTTTTTATTTATAAGTAGGTCAAACTTTTTTTTTAACCTCGCTGAGATTTTGTTTCTGTACTATCGTTTCATGACTTTTCTTAACTACAAAAATTGTCTTAAAGTGTCATTTGAAAACATGTCATTTTTGCGAAAAGGTGTTAAACAACATTAGATAGAATAGTGATAAATATGCCTTACAAGTACATCATACAGAATGTAAAAATGTAAGGAAATGAAATATGAGACATATTAGTTTTGAGCCTACTAAAGCCTATACGTTTACAGTCATTAGCCTCCAGGTTTATCAGTTTTTACACAGGAGAAAGCTATGGTCAGAGTTTTGATAGTTCAGTTTCTTTTCTTACCTTTTCGTATTTTGTGTACACATTATGGTTTATCGTAGAGAAGATCAAATTTGTGAAACTAATGGAAAAAAACTATTTTGTTTGTGTTTTAAAGCTACGCACACTGGGATTCGATCATCACTCTTATAACTTACCCACGGCTTTAAAGTGCTTTTTTTCTTTGTAGTAACAGGACTCGAACCACAGAATTTCACATCCATAGTCAGGCACGCTAATGGCGGGCCGCATTCGGCCTTGAGAAAAAACAAAAACAATAACTTAACTTTTATTCAGTGCTTACGAAGTAAAGCAAAATAACTAAATATGTCTTTTTTATGTTCTACTTATAATTTGTTAATTCGAATGGGAACTTGTTTGAGTGTATTTCGCATCACTTCCACTGCTGCATGCTTATATAAATTATACTTTATAATAAAAGTAATTACTGTGCGTGTATAAGCTGAAACTTATAAAATAAAATGTGCTAAACCAAAATGACGTGATATGTTTATACTTTTTCTAAAGTAATCTCAGCTAACGATCACGAAATTTAGAGCTACAAGATAAGGGAAAACGTTGATATAAAAGACAGTCATTAAAGCTCATTGACCTCCAGGTTTTCACTTACTCGTGAACTGCTCAAAGAACACGGATTTGCAGAGCAGCTTTTCACTTTACCAAAGTTTTCAAGAGGATTTGACTGCTCTCACCGTAAGCGGATTTCCGAATGTTGCAAGATCAGGTTTCAAGTATTATAGCTTGTTTAATCCTCCACCGACTTTTTCAAGAAAATCTAATGCACTGAGTAACTGAACAGATTAAAAGGAATACACTGAAATATCATTTGGAGGAATACAAATTTAATGAATGGCCGTGCGTTGTACGATGATCATATGAAATATTATATAAACGTATTTATGTATATAATACATACAGAACGTTGACTACGTTATGTTAAAATTGTTTTGAATATGTAAATCAACAGGTTATGTGACAACCAAAGTCGTGGTGGAAAAGAATTTATCAGAACTATCTACATTTGTACATTGTTTGGCATTTCGTAGACAGTATAAAAACCTTTGAAAACTGATCGCTTTTGAGAAGAATGTGTAACAATCCTTACAGACGTGAGATATTCATACATTCAAATCATGAATATATGCTCATATCAGGGATTTCGAATTTACAGGACGGGATATCACGTGGCACCGGAAAACAAAAGAATGTGGATCAATATGGAGCACCAGGACCATGCAGGAAGAGACTTGTAATAAGTCGTATTCCAGTCATGCTAAGAAAAGTGTCACGTCTTGTAACAGATAAGGTTCCACAAACACAAAGGTCAGTGGCAAAAGCTGTACACGTGTCCAAGGCAATAGTACTTAACATAATCAAGAAAGATATTCTGTCTTGAAAATCGACACAAATTGCATATAAACAAGTTGTTTCAAGGAAAAATACGTTCAACCATCGCATATCTCTAGCATCTGGAGAATGAGATGTGTATTCTTGCTATTTAATACGAGGACATGCTGGTAAGATCGAATATGGATTTCTGTAGATTCGGACTGTTGAAACAAATACTGGAAATCGTCGTCCTTGTACCCTATAAGGGCTTATGTAAAGCCCACGGAGATTAATAGAGTGCATTTAAATGATTGAACCTTTTACAATGGAAACTATGCTGCGAGACTGTTTTTGATATACAAGGCCGTCATATAGAGTATGGCCGGACGTGGCGACATAAACTGTAACGACGTAGTAAGTTTCTAAAGTGGTTTTAATATAACGTATTTAACCTCTGTAGGTTAACAAAATCTCTCTTATCAACATAAACAGAAGTTTCAAACTAAGTAGGTACAAGAAACTATGACGTTGAAATGACTACATTCAACTACACAACTTTCTCTGATCAAGATTTTATTAAACTAAGCACTAAGAAACAAGAAAACTATATTAAATATTAAATGATAAAACAAACTATATCCCGAGCGCATTCGAAAGGTGGACCTTTCTTCTTCAGGGGTAAGCAGTTTACCCCTGAATAAGAAACGTCCACCTTTCGAAAGCGCTCAGGTTACAGGGATTTTATCGTTTTATATTATGACTTCTTGAACCTACGTGTTTTTCTGACATCATGACGGTCAATCCCATTATTCGTTAGTAAAAGAGTAGCCCAAGAGTTGGCGGTGGGTGGAGATGACTAGCTGCCTTCCCTCTAGTCTTACACTGCTAAATTAGGGACGGCTAGCGCAGATGGCTCTCGTGTAGCTTTGCACGAAAGTCAAAACAAACCAAACAAACTGACATCATGAATATTAAATGTAAAGAGATTATGTGATTAAATTTCCGAAAACAACGCTACAGATCCTATTCTAAAGAACAATAAGCACAAAATTAATGAATTCCAAAAAAATACGAGGACATTTAAAGTGCGACAACCTAGTTTAACGAATTGAAAAAAGAATTAAAACATTGCGAGGGCTTACTTTGAGTAACGTCCATGAACCTGGATGTAATTTTGTGTCAAAAAACGATTAAGCCTTTATATGAACAAGCATAATGTTTTTTTTTTGTACTTATGGCATAGCTACTAAGGCTATTTGAAAGATGAACAGATTTAAAATGTTATTATCATATGTCACTATGCACCTGTATATTTGAAAACATTAGGTTTCGTTTTTTGATAAAAACTACAATTTATATTGTTTTCTTTGTCAATGATTTTAATGTATTATCAAAATAATGATTATATCTCACCATGTATTCGAATACATGAAAGAAGAAAGCTTTCACATCTTCTTTAACTCTTGTTGAAAGCTGTCGATTAGTTGTTCTCGTGCGAGAATTACCACACACTTACATTTAACACACCAGTCCAGATGTTCTTAACAGAAACTCACTTTTTCCATAGAAAGGAAAACATCAACAATAAAATTAATATCACACTATTCAGTAGGTTTTATTTTGTTACAAAGTTTAGATAGTACGTGAACGTTTATGGTATAAAGCAAGTGGACAACTCAATAAAAGGGGGGCGGGGATCTAAGCTCTTACAATTTGTCTCTTTCACTTCTAATTCATATTTTATGGATGACAAAGTTGTATTTCCTACCTTGGAAGAGTCGTTAATTTGCGATATGAAGCGAGATTCTTAGCACGTTTTTCTCAGTTAGAGAAGTCTATTAAGAAGAACAAATATTCTTACCTGTATGAAAAAGTTTGAATAATTCCTGTTTCTTGTTTAGGATCACGGAATGAGTTCCAGTGAATATAAACTGAGGAGTGTGCATCTTTACGAAAAACTGAGATGTGAAATTTGTTGGCTTTCTTTTCCACAAGAATATTTAAAATGATAGCTTACATTTAACATTATTTTCGACTTTGGACTTCACGTTGAGATGGAGATTGAAAGAATATTTGAAAGCCGTCTAACATGTATTTGAACACATGGATAAAAGTAATCACTCGTTTGATTTTTCAGATGTCAAAGGCGTAGAGCCGGTATCAATATGTATACATGCAGTTACATTTATTCTATTTTCTCACTAACTTGGCTACTTTTGACTTATTTTATATTGTTGCTTCACTGATCTTGTAACACGTGCCGTGTTAAAACTTGTGTATGATTACTTTCAAAGCTTACCACCTCATGATGCTAGGTATGCCTAATGGAACGTAGCGTTTTTAAGCAGTTTTTAAACATATTTACTTGTTCATCCGTAAATAAAAGTCCCCCGACGGCTTATATTGCTATGATTCGAGGTTTGATCTCTATAGCGGAAAGAAATTTGTTGAGTTTTACGCTAAAAGTAAAACAACAAATATAAGTAGAAAATAGAATTGCTCATATTTTTTCAGTATTATCCTAATGTTTGGCTTAAAATATTAGCAATAGCATGAAAAACATCAGACTATACTAAATCTAATTTTAAATGAATTTTATAGTGTGAGAAATCAGTTCACGTGTTTATAATCGAAATATCTGTGAAACCAACAGTCTGTCTGTTCTATCTAAAAACAAACATACAAATATCACCTCCTATACTTATAACGATATAACATTTCTTTTATATTAAGAAGATATGGTTGTATCAGTAACATTACAGAATTTCCACTGTGAAAAATATTATTGTTTCAAAAAATTCAAACTAAATTACAACGTTATTTCTCAGTTAAGCAACCCTAAGGCGTCCGAAACAACACCGATCAAGCATGGTCTGATGGTTAGGGTGCTTGACTCACAATCTGCAGGTCGCGGGTTCCAATCCCATCTCCGAACATTCTAAACTTTTCAGCCATGTGATAGTAAATTCTACTATTAGAGCAGCCCTAGAGTTGACGGTTGAGGCGTTGACTATCTGCCTTTCTTTTAGGCTATCACTTCTAAATTAGGACGGCTAACGCAAGTAGCCCAGCAACTCCACCCCGTAAAAACCAACTTGCTACAAGTAACTGCAACAACAACTTTCCGTTGGTGAGGTGTTGTTACGGCCCTATGCTCCACTGGTAGTTTACAGGAATGAAATAAAAAAAAGCAGGTAGCCCTCAAGTAGCTTTGTGCGAAATTCAACAAACAAACGAAAAAAAGCACAGGTACAGAATAACTTAAATATAGAATAGGAATATAATGTTTCATTGGGAAAATAATGAACGAAGAAACACGAGTAGAAGATCTGTAATCTATGATCTCATTGAAATTGTTTAGGATTTGACTAAACTATTTCCGTAAATAATTACAACTGTTTTCAAGTAAAAATCCGAAAATGCAACACTTCCGGTATAGCAATCATAAATAATTTTACACTGAGCTACCGAATAAAATAGCATTAATAGCATGTTTTTTGAAGTATTATCTGGACTAAGTATCTCATGCATCCGAGACTTAAGAAAATATTACGTGTAGATTAAACAGTACCACACAATGAAAATTACAAAATTCCGTGGAAATAGCAATGGAATCACTTACATACACTTTTGACTAATTTTCCTTAAGCTATAAGAGAGACTTTTCGAAAGTGTATCAAATATTATTGCTGTTTCCATCTTATCATTATTAGTTTTCTTTATTTTGTGCTTGCTGTCTTCATGGAAAAGATATATTACTTTATATCCAGCAGTATTCTCTGTGGATATGAAAATAAAGCAAATGCTTCTGGTTTTCTGCCATTAGGAAAAGCTTTGACAGTTACTCTGTCATAACAAGGTGTTCTGTGCATCCAGAACTAATTTTCTTTTCATCGTTTTGGCGGTAGAACTGAGGACTACGCCTAGTGACAATTCTATCAGACTTTAAACCTCACTACGAATAGTGTAACGGAGATCAATATTTGTACACAAAATTAGATCTTCTTCTGTATGCAGACAATATAGCAGTTTGTGAGTTCTTAAATCCAAATAAAAATAATTAACTTTTGCAATAATAAGTTAAAAGTTAAGGAAAAAAATAGTGAAAAAAAATATATTGAAAAATTAAGATACTGTTGACAAGGTTGATTCATCTTAGGCATTTCCACAAGCATACAAGTTATTTTCGGGTGAGTTACTCCTGAGTTTTAAAAAGTTCAAAAGTAATGTATAGGTATTTTATAATTTATTTATAGGAAGTTACTCCTGACTGGTAAATAGTTAGAGAGTAATCACTTATAAGTATTCTAAAACTTATTTCTCTCGATTTAATCAACTATGTATTTCTGGTTTTTATATGGTTCAAATTAATTAATCATAGATATTCTAGAATGTATTTATGGCAAGTTTCCCCTGACTCTTATACAGCTTACATTCATTAACTATAGGTATTCTAGAACGTATTTCTAGAGAATTACAGTTCAAAAGTAATTAACTTAAGGTGTTAATTAAACTTAATTAAGATGTTTTTAAAATTTATTTCTATCTAGTTACTATTGTCTGATAATTGTTGTTCAAAGTAATTATCTATAAGTATTTTAGAATTTATTTAGATCCAGTTACTCAGGAATATTATAAAGTTCAAGAGTAATTACCTGTAAGTATTCCAGAACTTTTTTATAGAGAGTTACTCCTAGTTTTACAGATGTGGCCATGGTGTAATAAAACTTCATAACCTCATAAGGGGTGTGTCCAACATCTGGTCTATGCCTACTTCGTTTATTTTTGCTATCCTATATATACAATAAGTCAGGTGGGCTAAACGTAGTTATACTTGTCATACAGTGACTAAAGGTTTCTGTGAATTGAGTTGTTGGTAGCATTACATATACTACAAAGTCTGTTTATACCACACCAGAAGAATCAGATATTCATGTGGACTCATAACTTGTATGTTTTTTTTTGTTTGTTTTTTCTTCTTTACAACTTGTCCCTTCTTTTGCAATTACACCAGAAGGCAACATAATAGAGGTGGATTAAAAGACAAAGATAAAATATCCTAATAGGTTTCTGTGTATGGACGTCATGAATTCGTTACTGTCTATACAAAATTCGAAAAATCATAGACACATTTTTGTATGTATCCATAACTTGTATAATATCATGAACAAAGAAAAACGAAGTAGGCAAAGATTATTTGTTGGACACGTCCCCTTGTGAGGAAGTTTTATTACAACTTGTCCATTCCTACCTTGTTTCCCCACTTTTTGGTGCACCCATTTCCACGCTTTCATTTTTTTTTTTTTTATTTGTTCATGCACTTTTTTTTCATACATTTGTGTTGATACCCTCTATGCATATCATTAGTGTGGGTGTGTATCACAATATGATGGTATGTGCAAATAATTGTGTGTATGGTTTAAGCCGTAGTTCTTTTTAA
>NW_013666822.1:290688-304399 GCF_000517525.1 Limulus polyphemus
ACTCATTGATAAACAGGCTAAACCTATAAGTTATGAAAGAGCGTGTACGTCACTCATTGATAAACAGGCTAAACCTATAAGTTATGAAAGAGCGTGTACGTCACTCACTGTTGTCATGCTTACACATACTAATCACGTGAACATTTCCTTAAGTGTGTGATCAAACTGGAAAAATCGTGAACTTAGGAATTCTTTGTCGAATTTCAATAACACTGCACAGTATAGCTTTAATAACAATTGATAACATACATTGCACAAACGTATAGTTAAATATCATAAATATACCATTAAATTAGCTCAAAATATAATATGCGAACCGCAGCTTTTTTGTGTTTCATCTTGGTTGCCTTAGCACGTGCTCAGGCGAAAAAAAAAGAAGGGGTTCAGTTTTAGCTGAAACATATAATAATGGCATTTTTTATTTGTAGATGGCTATATAAACTGATATTTTGCCATGCTACGGTTTCATAGATCCAAAGTTCGAGATGTAATATACCGCTACACACGCTCTGCATTTTCAGCTATTGGGCGTTATCACCGAGATAATCAACCCGACTATTCGGTTAGAAGTACAGGAGGCGGGTGCTACTGACTGACTGTTTTCACTCTTCATGTTCAGCAAATCTAAGTTAGGGATAGCCGTGCATATACTTTCGGTGTCTATAATCTGGGTCAGCGGTAAGTGTATGGACTCACAACGCTAAAATTTGGTGTTCGATTACTTGAGGTGGACAGAGCACAGATAGCTTGAAAATACTAAACGATATAACTATTCGTCATTTTTTCTTGTAACTTAAGAGGGACTGTAAGCCCAGTATGTATCACAGTCACTTGTATGTATATATATGCATATATTTCTATATAAAACCTTGCGACAAACTTGCTAAAGTAATAAATTGTTGAATTTATATTATTGTTCTATAAGTTGAAGAAATATTTTTAAATGGACTGGATCATTATTGATTGGCATGAAAATATTAGTGGTGAAGATTTGTTTGTAATTAAATATAAAGCTACACAATGGGCTATCTGTACTCTGTCCACTATGGGTATCGAAACCCAGTGCCTAGCGTTGTAAGTCCGCAGACTTACCGCTGTGCCACTGGGGGACATTCAACTAGATCAATAGCACAAGAAAATGTTGAAACATCATTTTGTAACCAAAATAATAAATGTATTGAAATATCATTAAGTTCATCTTTATCACTCTCTGAGACTCAAGTATTTTGCATCATTGATATCTTAAAATGGCAGGCTAAGACTAGTACTTAGCAAAAATACAGCCAAATTTAGGTCAAAGTAAACATGTAGCGTTTCGTTTTACTTAATGTAATCCAAGATTGTGTATGGTTTTACTATCGTACAATCAAGAAAGCAATTTTATGAGAACGCTGAACTGAGGATCTTGTGTGTGGATGAGCCACGAAAATCATGTAATGGCAAAGAAAACGTAGTTAGCAAGAGAACCGAGTTTCAGTCACGGCATACTGCTATACAGAAGCCCAGTTCTCAACAATAGAGAATGTAAAAACTAAAAAAGGGTGTTTGTATTTTATATATATGGCAAAGGTACCTAGGGTATCTGCCGCTGTCTTAATTTTGAACTTCTGAGCCGGGAGAAGGCAACCAGTCAGCAGCACCCTATTACCCACCATTCGGATTAATGAACTGACTGACATTCTTATAACGCTCTCACAGCTTATATTGCGAGGAATGTTTTGTAGTATCGCACGGATTTGTACCAGCTCACCAGCTCCAAAATTCAAAGCTCTGCCACAGGAACAACCCGTGCCCTAACAAAAAAGGGGTCTATATGCTTCTACCAAACTTCCTTACTTTAAAACTAATAAGTTATGTCACCGATGACTTTGTATACCAGGGATTAAAAATAATTGTCATTTCTAAATAACAAATAATAATATGATAAAGTAACCTTTAGCAACAACGCAGTTTAATATTGGGTCTGGGGGCCTGTTCAGATTGACGGCCTCCCCTACATCATAGAAATTATAGTTTTTTATTTCTCTCTAGAGGTACCACGCATCCAAATCTATATACTACTAAAACTCTAAGATTGTTTGTGTGTGTGCTTGTCTGTAATTAAATACAGCAAAAACAGTGCACACTACCACCATATTTGTAATGAAATGAGAATAGAAACAAAATAAAGCAAGTATCGTTAAAATCGGGTCACGAGTTACAGAGTTAGCGCCGTTTTTCGGGTCACTTTTATAAAAAGTTCTAGATGAATTTAGGTACACTAGATGGCGCCACATATCGGATTATCTATCTATCTATTCGTTTTCCACTGATGAATCACTTTAAAATATCTTCTATACAACAGTATATGCACAACAGAAATTAAATTATGAGATGAAAATGTGTTATAACGGCGCGTAAAAAGAACAATAAAATGGACCTACAATATTATTGACTATTTGCAAATAGTAACTATGGAGACGAGGTAATAAAATAAAAATCAAGTCGAGAACAACAACAAAAATTTATAAACGAAAACCTCTCGCCGAGCATTGGCTGTTATATTATTACCCTGTCAATGTTCCCATCTTCATTAAAAGGCATAAGATGACAAAAACAAGATTTTGAAGAATCTATCTATATACTACTAAAACTCTGAGATTGTTTGTTTGTTTGTTTGCTTATTTTCTCAGTCAGAAAAACATTCACACTACCGTTCGCGCTCTTTACGAAACTTCTTACTTCACTTTTTTGAAAAATGATATATATTTTCTTGAATTATGAATAACACGAATGGATTGAAATACTTAATTAAATTATTTCAAAATAAACCTTCATTTGGGTGCAATATTGAAATTAGCTTGAATTATTCATAACCTCTGAATAGTGGTTGACCCAACGGGTCACGGTGGTCTAGTATTTTTCTATATATGAAATATTAAAATTGTCCAAAATATTTTTAAATACTAGGGGGGGGGACAAAAATATGATAATCTCTCCTCAAAAATGTTTGAGGGATAGGCCCCCATGTCCCTACTTGTCTACACTCCACTGCAGCAATTTGAAAAATAGTTTGCATTGATAGAAGCTAAGCATTGACGTGTAATGTTCTTTTATATTATTTTTAATGGAACAGAGAAAATTGAAGTTTTCAAAGTATGCCTATCATAGTATGATCTTTGATCCCTTTATTAGTGTAATTGTTATCACAGAGTACGCTGGTAAATACCACGCAAACAATAATATAATTTATATTAAACATGTTTACTTCAAGTTATCTATATCTATATATTTCTAATTTTGTTTTTATCAGGCTTAGTTCTTAAGACTGATTGATCAAAATACGTAGAAGCTTTGCTAATATTTTGATGGCTTGTCATTCAAACGTTTCAGAAATCGTAGTCAACTTTGGTCGCTGTTAGTTCGCGTACAATAAATGGTTAGCTAGTTAGTTTGCTTGTTTGTGGCAAAGCTACTAAAGTTACATACCACAGTCCCTAATTTGGAACTGACAACCAAACGGATGGCAATCAGCTGGCAGTACCCATCGCCAATTCTTGGGCTACTCTTTACCAACGACAAGTGGGATTGACCGTCACATGATAAAAACGTAAACATGTTCGGCGCAGGGTTTCAATCCCACAGGTTGCGAGTAAAGTGCCCTAACCAACAGATCATGCCACACCTATAACGAATTAAAACTCGTTTGTATGTAGAATTCGTCAGTTTTGGCGAAGAACTTCTTACGCTATTTATTGAATTAGCTTTTATGAGTTAAGTTTCCACTTTTTTTGGTTATAATTATATATATATCTTGATGATAAATCAATAAATAAAATGATAAATAAATGTACCGACATTTGGTTAGCACGATCTAGCATCAACCCAAGCATATCTCTGCCTTCTTTGTGAAAAGGTTAAGCACGAAATATTTCTGTTATTAGAAAACAAATAAAAAGCTAAAAACTACTTACTCTTATTATAATTATGTGAAACATTAACAATATAGAAATATATGATAAAATATTTATTTTAATGAAATTGTCTACTTATCATTCAAGGGATGCTAAATGTCCTGAAAGACAAATTTGACGTCGTTGTATGCGTTTAATTACATTTAATAGAAGATATTAATTGATTTAGCAATTTGATTTCAAAGGAACAATTTACAAATAGCAGCACGCTTAAGAAATATATGCGTGGAATCTCGGTTAATTCTAAAAATATCGGTAGAACCAAATTTTGCTTATTGCGTGTAACTTATCTAGTGTAACTTAATTTTGTCATATTAGAGAAAAGAATTCTGATATTTCCAGATTGAAGATAGTGTTACGACAGCGGAGGTCACGTGACCCTAGTAACACGTCATATTCTCGAACGTTCCTGCCCCTTCTTGAAGCCTCGAGAGGTTACCAGATATGCGGTATTCATGTATATAAGACCGTTAAGAAGTGACGGCAACAATGTAAGGTAATTGAACTGCAGACAGAGAGAGACTGACGATTTAGTGGTACAATATTTACAAGATGGTAGAAAGGTGTGAAAAGAATTGGGTGGTACAATATTTACAAGATGGTAGAAAGGTGTGAAAGGAATTGGGTGGTACAATATTTACGAGATGGTAGAAAGGTGTGAAAAGAATTGGGTGGTACAATATTTTATCCCCCACTGTATTATAGTAACAATATATGTATAAAGAATGTTTATCCTTGTTCTAGTTTTAACGAAAATGACATTTTTTGTATATATTTCATCATCTCCTGTAGGTGGTCCTTGATTAGAATTTTAACTTATGCATACTTTATTTTATATTCAAATCTTTATAAAACCATAAAAATTGAACCATGCGAAAAAATTGGTTCTCGAAGAACTATTCTACATGATCAAATGTCTGAACCTGCGACTTATCAATTGTGATGGTTAAAGCAATGAATTTTATGGTGAAGGAAAAATATAACTTTCCTTTAAAAAATGCTTAGAAATGTTTTGACTACATTTTTAAAAATCTCTTATTCAAGGTGAAAAACATCAATAATAATGTAATGTATCGCCATCTGTCGGGTTGAAGAGATATTTAAGTTCTTTTTGACATATACAATCACTGGTGTTTATTATGTAATATGATATTATCCCTGATTTAATCTATAATGTATTCCTATCTTCCCGAATATTCAAGAAGCTTATTGTAAATATGATAATAAATATAAAAAATAAACATAATAATAAAAACCTAACACACAAGTGCGATTTTACTAGGATTTGAACTCGAGACTTCCAGATAATAGGAAAGTAATATAACACAGTAACGTCCAGCCACTTAATCTACTTTTAACTAATACTTCAATTCCGTAATGTAAACTATCCCGTTATTCGGGTTTGTTTTTGTTTTTTTTCCTAATATTGAAATATCTTGCTCTAAACATGATGAGTTAATAATTTTAAAAAATATAAAAAATTCTTGCTGGATTAGGATTTGAACTCAAGACTTCAGATTGAGAAAAACCACTGAACCAATTTGAACGTTACTAAGAAAGAGTCGAGCCTTACCGACAGTGAGAGCTTTATGAACATACAGAGGCTTTTATTATATATGATGATATAACTATATAGTAACATGGTCATAGTTTCTGTAAATCTTAAGTAACTATTACATTTAGGTTCAAAATTAATTTACTATTAGGTTAGTCTCAATTGCATGACACAACTACAGTAGTGTCGTAGCAAATATCCAGTCGTTATTTGAATTACAAAATGCATCACAAGTACTAAGCGGTGAATATAAAAATTTCATCTTAATTAATTGTACAGTGTACGTAACTTTGGAATACCTGTATCCCATCAACGCCATGACGTGAACAGTTTTTCAATAAACTAATGAACAAACATTATTTAAATCAAGGGCATGTACAGGGTGTCCCAAACGTATGTACCCATAGGGAAAATAGACAATATATTGTTACGTCTCCGTTCGTTAATTGATTTTCCGTAACTTCGTTCCGACGAAACTTTAGCGACACAAGTCCTTACTTAATAAAACTGGTTTATTCTTTCTGAATATAACTTTACCGATACACTTATTTTCAGCAGTCGCTCTATAACAAACGCTATAACAACGAACTTCAACAATAGTTTCTGACTGCAGTTCAATTACTCACTACCTACACACATTCTGTTACGTCACGCCGTGACCATCTTATATATGCCAGACCACCCCCAATCTAGCAAATGCTAGAGCACTCCGAAAAGAACAGGATAGTTCTAGAAAATAGAAGTATTTCACTAGTCACGTGACCTTGCTGACGCAACAATATTCTTAAAGTTAAACAAACACATTTCTAATGTCAGTTGTGCATATTTCTGGAAAGAAAATACCCTGATGGCAGAGTATAACAAGAATCGATATGTCTTAATTGCATGCAACTTGAATAATGAATAAATTAAGAATAAATTGTGTATTTTTCGCTATTGGTCCAGACTTCTGGGGCACCCTGTACATTTTGAGATAGTAAGTGTTATCGATTTAACGATGCAGAAAAGCAATTACAAATGCAATAGTATTGCTTTCTTCAAGATATTAAATGTAAAACATGCCCATTTCAGTTGTTATTTATTAAGAAAAGAACGGTATTTAGTACGAAAAACATGCATTTCTCTCTGGTGTTTGATGTTTGAAATACATCTATTACCTAATCAACAAAGTTTTCAAAGAAGGGGTATATATTTTAAAACAAATAAAAAAACTTGAAAACTGTATTTTAGTAAGTTCAGAAAAAAAATTAAGAAATGAAGACTGAAGTATACGTATAGTTTTGTTTGTTTTTAATTCCGCGCAAAGCTACATTCAATCTCTCATTCAGTCACTCCTGTATCATCGTGTTCCTCAAGAAGCTCTTGATGAGTTTTAGTTTGCTAAAAGATCTCTCAGCAGATGCTACTGTAGCTGAGAATGTGCAGAATATTCGCAGTGAAATACATACATTTGGAAAAATGCCATCTAACTTGTACATTTTTATTGTTTTTAAGAGTTGATATGGCCCCATATCTTCACCAAAGTTTGATGCATGTATTGCCTTAAGGTTCTCCATTTCCTCATGCATGGATTCTGAGAGATTGTCTGGGTATTTGTCCACTAATCTTGCGCGTGCAAGTTTGAGTTCCTCTTCTGTCATGCTTCGATATTGCCACAGAACGCAGAACAACCTATTAATTGTGTTTGCAGAGTCAAACCACTTTGACACTCCGTTAATCACCGAATCAATGACAACAAAGAAGACATTCCGTTTGAATTCAGATTCAGGCTCATCAGAACCATCACAAGGATTTTCTAGGACGTTCTCCCCTTGTTCATCCTACTCCTCAATGACAATAAGTCTTGCTTTTTTTTTAACTTTCCATTTTGATGGTAGATGGGGTTCAATTTCGATTTCCTCAGCAAACAGTTTCGCTTCATTTAAAATCTGTGGCCATTTCCCATGTAGATCTTCAAGATCAGTCAAAATTTGAGACCTTTACATCCACTGTAGCATCTCTTGCCCGGACGATCTGATTTTTCCTGTCGTTCTGTGCGAGAATCTTCTGCAACATCGATGACATAAGGATGCAAATGAAGGATGACACGTAGTTGATTACACCATTGACTTCATTAGTGGTTTTTGGCATGAGGTTTAGAGACAGAAGTTTCTTTAGTGCGAGTCGTATTTCAGAAAGATGAGCTGCAAATGGTCTCCCACTTGAGAATAGCCTGGCGCTGAGGACTGGAAGAAAACAAATTGTAAACTGTTTGCACTACTCAAAAAAATTTATCTCCCTCCATGCAACATGATGCAGAATTTACTCCACATAAGTTTAGTAAATGGCAGGCACATGGAGAATAAATGCACAGTGGATTAACAGCAAGTATGTGCTGTTGGGTACCATCGTACTTGCCAGACGTGTTGGGAGCATTATCATAACCCTGTCCACGACAATCTTTAATAGGTACCCCAAAATGCTTGAGTGTTTCCATAATAAGGTTTGCTAATTCAGCCCCCATATTCTTACAACAATCAACAAAGGTTAAAAATCGTTCTGGAACTGCAAATTTGGTATCATCCTTGGCCAAATAACGAATGATGAACGTTGTCTGCTCCACATGGCTATAATCTGATGTTGCATCAACCATGATTAAATAATATTTTGTGGCTCTTATTTCATCCAAAATGTGACTCCGAAAATAATCTGCGCAGTTACTGATGAATTCAATTGGAGATGATCCTTAGAGATAGTGAACTTAAAGCCGTTCATCTTTTACTTGAGAAGCTCATATCTTTGCAACATATTTGGCTAGAACTGGATCGTAATTGGCCAGGAGTTCAATGATCCCCAAGAAGTGCCCATTATGAATGTCGCCAATTCGCTGGGATGAGCCACGGAAAGCAAGTCCTCTTTGGCCAAGAAAAAATATTACATCAATTATCCTCGTAAGTATATTTCGCCATTTCTCAGTCTCGCTCATGATTACTTTGTGAGACATCACATCAATCCCAGTATCACTTTCTAACCTTCTCTCCAACTCACGCCATGCTAGATAACAGTTCTTGTGTGCTGTACTGTTTTCATGTTGAGGCAACCTGTCAAATAGCTTTTTCCATTTCTGTTCTGTACCCCAGCCTTGTTTGGATGCCATGATCGATCTTTGCAGTTGTGAGCCCACTGTATGAGAGAAAAGCCTACTAGGCAGGCAATACAAGGACTGTTTTCCAGGACTGAATACAAGCGATCGTCTGCTCTCGCTTTCGCCATTTGGTGTTCTGACTTTGAGAACAGACATTGGACATTTTCGTCCTGTAAAATCATTGAGGAAATATTTTGGGTGTGGCAGAGGCCCTTTCCGAATCATGTCTGCTATACATTCTTTAGTTGGAATGTCTGATGAGCAAAGTCCAATATCAACCCCATATGTTTTAGGCTTGTTTTCTCTTGTGGCTTTCTTAAGCCGTCTCTGCACATGCTTCTGTCTGTGTTTCTGGGCTTTCTGGTCTAGCTGGCAGTTCATGTTGGTCTTATATGTCAAGACTACTGCCATGATCATAATCTCCAGCAGTACTGGTATTAACTGATCCTGCTGAGGTGGACCTATGTACTGGACCTGTATGCTGCTGATCGTGCTGGAAGCCAACCTCAAATAACGTCCGACAATCCCTGATCACTTCCTTCTCCCTTTGTTACCGAGCCTCCCGTTCACGCCTCTTTTGTGCGCCGGATTTGTGCTGGTAAGATGACATGACGGAAATTCTGTAAAGAATGAACAGAATTTTAACATCTAAGACCATCTCACTTTCAAGTTAAAATTGCTTTTCTGTTTTCTTTGCCATTCAAATCAACAATCCGTTAAGACAGAAATGTTATTTCCTAGACCACAAAGGTTGAGTACATTATATTAAAGGATTTTGGAACCTCATCGCGTCGTTACAGCCTGTGTTGGCATATCTGATCATGATATATCTGACAACAATGCATATTGAAAATACCCTTGCAATGTAATTTCTATGCTCCACCATCGTAAGGCCGCCGTGTTCGAGGGGCACTCTACTCTCCTTGCAAACTTTCCATAACTCATCTATGGTTTCCCAGCACCTATTTTAATAGTCTGCTCGAACAAACATCCATACATGCTGCAACCGATGACTTGATTGGTATGTGTTCATATGGAATAGCATGAATATGCATTTTATTCTCCAGTCACTTAAGGTATGCAAGAGTTGAATAGGAAGTATGAGTTGGAGCCTTATCTTGGTGAACCTATACTCCGTTGGCCTCGTTTCCATACAAATCTGGTAGTTCTTTGTGGTTCAAAAGATTCAGAACATTTGTCTAATAGAAGCAGAGTTCACCTTGGCCTTTGTATCTACTCTCCTGATCCCTAACTTGCCCTTGGTGCATTATTCAATGATGATTATGGATGCCATCGAAAATGTTTTGTAACATGCTGTGTACTATTACTGTATTCACCCATTGACTAGTAGGTTTGTTATAATTATCAATGTACCCGCTATTCTCAAGAGACTGATGAAATCTACGGACGACGTTTTGGTGTTTGGCGGCTGCTGAGAACCTGAAGTGGCGTTTCAGCAGATGAAGAACATAGACTTGAAAATGATGCTAGGAAGGTGTGTGCTTTTATATAAACGCTCCTTCACGGTCACATTGTAGTCAAAGACAGAAAGTCTCAATCCTGAAAAGATCACATAACTAAAGACTCGCCTCAGTCTGTCACTAAATGACAAGTTTGCAGCTTTTAGGCTTTGCGTCATATTACCAACACTTTGTGACTCGGTATAATTTGACAACTGGCTGATATTTTTTAAATGTTATTTCATATAAAATATAGATCGTGATTAAGTTTCACGTGAGTTTTATCGATTATTTTGTTTCAGTATCACTTACTTTAATTGGTTAGTGTCTCGAATAGTTTGTTATCGTTCAAAGTAATAACAATTTCAACTTCTGGCTTCAATGAAGTGACACCTTATGTATTATATGGATAGTCTTGCTACTTAATTATGTTAGTGAATCAAGAGCTAAGAATCATAATGTCTATTCTTTAATCAAAAAGTAATAGTTTTATAGTCAAATTAGTAGGAAATCAGTATAGTTTTTAACCTAAGTTAAACTGTTTGGTAAAACTTGTAGGGTGAATCTCATGTGTTTGTTTTTAATAATAGTAAATACACTTCGCACTACTTATGAAATAAATACTTATGTTTTGGCGTATTATATGACTGAATGAATGGTCGATGAAAGCTCATCAATACCTTTCACTTTTGTCACTGATGTTAGACAAGTTAGAAGATCATGGAGGCATCTTTCCTGAGTCATATTGTATGCAAATCCAGTAACTCAGGTAGGACCTTCCCATGAACTCAAAATTTCGAAAAATCAAGTAAGTTAATTAATTCATCCATTTGGTATTTTTTGGTATTTGTTGTTTTAGTGCACGATGGGTTATGTGGACTCTGTCCACCACGGGGAATCGAGCCTGATATTCTAGCGTTGTACATTTACCTTTCCCCAACAGGGAGACAATTCGCTCATGATGCTGATTCATAATTTTCAAGCAGGTCAAGACTTGTCACATTGCGAGATTATTATAGGCATGTTTGTGCAAGGTCATTTAAAAAACACCATTTCGCTATTTCTGTAATTTTGGCCTTTATTAGCAATGGTGGATTATGTCGAGATTTGCTCTAAAAAACAATATTTTAATCAATTTATTAAAAAAACATCTTGGTGTTATTAAAAATTTAAAGTTTATTTATTGATTATTAAGAAATAGTTATTAATAAGATTATAAAATATGACTACCACTATCATGGGACAGAGCACCAACATATCTAAGCATGGTTCAACCAACAAGTTGCTTATCCAAAATGGCTACACTCACTCGAGCCCTCCATTTTGAGGTCATCCTGGTGTGATCCCACGCCTGGACAATCATGCATAAACAGAGAGAATGCACTGAGCTGCGTCTTCTTCTGTTTGTGAGTAGTACATTAGGTAAATCGTAAATTACTTTATCACAATATCTAGCGTGATAAGCACATGCAAAAACAGACCAACAAGAAAATCTGTTTGGTTTGTTTTGAGTTTCGCGCAAAGCTACTCGATGGCTATCTGCGCTAGCCGTCTCTAATTAAGCAGTGGTAGACTAGAGGGAATGCAGCGGGTCAACACTACCCACCGCCAAATTTTGAGCTACTCTTTTACCAAAGAATAGTAGGATTAACCATTACAATATAACGCCCCCATGGCTGAAAGGGCGAACATCGTCGGTGACGGGAATTCGCACCCTCGACACGCAGATTTCTAGTCAAGCGTCCTAACCTGAGTACCAGCAGAGTTTGAATTTTAATATAGATCTAAATTTAGCTAATACTTTCCTAGTTCTAGTGCAGCCCCCCAGCGGCATGTCTGCGGACTTACAATTCTAGAAACCGGGTTTCTATACCCGTGGTTGGAAGAGCACAGACAGCCCATTGTGTAACTTTGAGCTTAATTACAAACAAACAAAGTTTAGTGCAATGAAAAAGTTACAAGTGAAACATCCATTTGAAACGTTGCGCAATGTTGATATTCTGTTCAGATATTCTGTACATAAGGGGCTATCTTCCCACACTTGTATCTAATTTTGAACTGGTAGTCTAGAAGAGATAGATAAACAACAGCATTCACCTCTAGCTCTTGGGCTACTCTTATCTGACTGAATAGGGGGATGTGACCGTCACTGTTAAAGCGCATTCATGGTCCCAAATTTATTGGCAACAACAAACCCTTGGGTTCACATTCAAGGAATCCAGGTATTCAACCACCTGCCACGCTCGAATCTAGAAGATATGAAACGTTCCCTTTAGTTCGTTATTCTGTCAATCAAGTTTATTATTAATGTAAAAGTGTAAAAACACTCAATTAGTATGCCCTTTGTTATCTTAGTGTGATATTTGTTATTTTACCTCCTGGAAAATAAGCTATTTCTAAGACCTGTAATAGGTAAGATAAGAGATACAAACAAACATTTATTACTTCAGGCTTCTTATTTACTTTCGTCAAACCATTTAATATTTTTTTAATTTGTTCGTATTATTGATGTGTTTGTTTGTTTGTTTGTTATGAATTTCGCGCAAAGCTACACGAGGGCTATCTGCGCTAGCCGTCCATGATTTAGCAGTGTAAGACTAGAGAGAAGGCAGTTAGTCATCACCACCCACCGTCAACTCTTGGCCTACTCTTTTACCAACGAATAGTGGGATTGACCGTCACATTATAACACCCCCACGGATGAAAGGGCGAGCATGTTTGGTGTGATGGAGATTCGAACCCGCGACCCGCAGATTACGAGTCGAGCGCCCTAACCACCTGGCTATGCCGGGCACTTATTAATGTGCCCCACAAACTGAGATTTACGTAAAGGAAGCATTCTGTGTAACAGAAGCAGGCCCATACACAGAATGTTTGAAGGGGGTGGTTGTGATTTGTGAGATCAAAAGCACAATCAGTAGGCAATGCACATGCTAATGCTACAGGGATCTGGGGCATGCCCCCCCCCCCAGAAAATCTGTAAAAAATATTGCTATGAGATTAAATCTGAAAGCAATTTTGCATAAAATATAATATGGCTTAAACAATTCCATGGCTGTTCACATAAAATCCACAAACATCCGAGGAAATGTCAACAAATCATATTCTGTTGCAACACTGCATGGGAAGCTAGACTTAAATTAGCATAAATATGTATATTTTATTATAGTAAATTAGTCTACTGTATTACATAACGTATTATAATTTCGAATAGCCTGAAACTGAGTTAAATGATAATTTAGATTTCGAAATTAAATAAATGTCGATATGTATCCAATTTATGATACTTGCCAACAAGATTGATACACACAGTTTTTTAAAATACAAATATACGTTAATATAAAAACAGCAACACAATTTACAATAACAGTTATTTGAAATAATGATCTATGTACAAAAGTTTTACAACCTTACAAACACTATTGAGTCCTCTATCTGGTCTGAAACTTCCTTGATATCTTATCGAGGGTTCGCGATGAGTGAATTAATTTTGAGTAGATGTATATACCATTCACTAAACAAGGAGCTCTGTGCTTTACGGTCTTCACCGGCCACACGCCGATTTATCTACCGCTGAAATTATATAATGTTTTCGTAAAAATACTAATGTCCGATGTTA
>NW_013666822.1:305356-310282 GCF_000517525.1 Limulus polyphemus
CAGCTCAAAAATATAAGTCAAGTTCGTTAATCTTTTAATTAACAAATTATGGCACTACATGAAAACTACATCTGCACTTTCCTTGCTTTCGCTGATGCAAATTGGTCTATGATGTGCCCAAAGTCAGTTTCTTCTCCTTCTACACTTAACAGAGCAGGATCACAGAGTCTGCTTTGACCCATGGAGGCTCTCAGATACGAAAATATTAATTTTAACTTGCTGAATGATCTCTCACAGCTGACAATAGAAACTGCGATGGTTAACATTACCTGAATAGCAATGCGAAGATTGGGGAAGACGCTCTCATCTCCATACTAAACAATAAATTGGAGAAGCTCTTCAGGTCTTGATATTTTCATGTTGGCCCGACTTGATAGCAACATTCTGCAATCCAATGTTTCTTCATATAGCTGCTGTCCATCAACATCAGAGCTGTACAATTCGTCCAAATTTTCGCATTTCTTTTTCAGGTCGTTATTACTGTCGGCGCCATAACACAGTTCCTCGACATCGAGAAGGAACCCAAACTTGGCGTCAGTGTCGTGCAAACGAGCAAACCTTTCGTCTATTTCTTTGTGAAGACGGTTGAGTGTTCCCTTATGACTCTTTCCATTTCCTCCATGGCTGTTAACCCAGCATCTCTCGAGTTCTCGTCAGCCATTCGTTTCTTTCGCCTCTGACGTCTTTCAACTTCAATATTCCATTATTGACTGAGACTGAGTCCTTCTTCGAGTGACTCACTGACCAACACTTTTCTTTCATCATCAAAATGATCTCAGAGGGTTTTCAAATCCAGGGCAGTATCGTGGAAGTTCATGCTAGGATCCTGCAGCCTCTTTTGAATACAGTCAATGCAAATGAGTACTTTGTTCCAAAATCCTAGCAAAGTCAGAAAATCGTAACTCAACATGCGGTTATACAGCTGCCTTGCGTCATTTCTTGTTTCACTTGTCTCGTTTGCATTGTCTATTATGTCCTGGAGAACTTGAAGTATCTCCTGAAGGTACTTGTTGACGGGCTTCACTGCTTTTGTCCTTGCACTCCACCTGGTTTCGGACTGTGACTTAACAACCACAGGCATGGCATTTTTGAGTTTTTCCCAGCGCTATGTTGAACGGGAGAAGAACACGTAGAGAGCTTTGATGATTCCAAGAAATGGGACCATCATTGTATCCTGCTTGGCTGCATGTATACCCACTAAGTTGAGTGAGTGATTATCGTAATTCACAAACATTGCCAGGTTGTTTTTCTCACTTATTCTTTGGTTAACACCACTTCTGTGTCCAGCCATCACAGCAGCATTGTCATAGCACTGTTACCGACAATCTTGTAGCTCCGTTTCGTCATTCTCTAGCTGTTTCAAGATGTCTTCAACCAAGCTCTCGGCATCCTTCTGTCTTATTTGAATAAAACAAAAGAAGGACTCTTTAACACAGACTGTTTTCCTCTCAAAATCAGCTTCCACGTACCTCACTACTTCTGACATCTGGTCACAGTGTGCCCAGGAGTCGAGTCGAACATGAGACCATAATACTTGGCTTTACGAATGCTTCTCAGTAAACTCTGGCGAACAGTGGATACTGTCATGTGGATGAATTCCTTCTGGACAACCGGTGAAAGATAAGACGTGTATCCAGGATGACTTTCCACACGATTGAGGTGTTCTTTTATGACAGGGTCAAAGATGGCCAGTAGTTTCAGTAAGCCAAGGAAATTCCTCACATTATAGTCATCGTCTAGCTCAAGTGATTCCCTGTGTCCTCGCAAAGCCAGGTTTTGAGTCGCAATGAATTTTATGCAGTGAAGGATTCTCGTCAAGATATCACGCTACTTCTGCTTTTCCTTCTCAATCTGTGACTGAATTTCCGCGTCAATAACTCCTCTATTTTCAGCTAAATTTCTTTCCACTGTGTGAAGCACTCCCAATGATTCTTAGCATTTTCATGAACACTAATCCTTTCATGTGCTTTCCACTGTTTGAACCCACTTTCCTGTTACAATGAGGATTGATGGTCTTACTGGGAATAGATAAGATAATAGATACAACATGCACAGCTTTTTAGAAGGGGAATAGATCAGTCATGAGCGAGTCACATCCTCACCATGATCATTTCCCAATTTCCTCTTGAACCAAGTTTTGTGCATTGAGCGGCTATTTGTTGGTAGGAAAGGCCCCTCACTGTTCTGGAGATACTTCGAACCCAGCTTCATTATTTCTGTCATCAACGTGTCAGGCAGAATTGCTTTTCCAGTATCCTTGTCGAACTTCATATGTCCAATGTCATGCTGTTCAATCCAAATAAGGAAATGACACTTTTAATAAGAACATTAAATTTCATAGATTTTGCACAAAATTCTGGACTACCTCCCTAGTTTGCACAGAAGAATGGACACCATCCAGTTCACTAGGTTCATTGTCGTCAGGTTCAATCTTGTCAGATAAAATCTCGTCAATAAACTCAACATCACCACCACCACCACCGAAAAACATGACCACCATTGTATCCTGCTTGGCTGCATGTACACCCACCAAGTTTAGTGAGTGATTGTTGCAATTCACAAACACTGCAACTCACTCTTAATCTCATTATACTCGGATTTATCTGACTTGACTTTCTCCTCGGCTTGTGACGCATTTGTACTTGATCCATCTTCGGATTCTAACAAACTTGTAGCTGGTGCAGGCGACTCCATGGAACGTGTCGAACTACTTGTTCTGGACTTTTCAAAGTAGTGCATGAACAACTTGCTCGACTTCTTGGTTTCCTCTGTCTCCAACTTTCGTCTCTTCCATCCTTCAGCTCCATTTTCCTTCTTCTTCGTAAAGAAACGTTTCATGGTCTTCTTACACAATGCTCTGAAATAAGGAAATGGCACTTTTAATAAGAACATTAAATTTCATAGATTTTGCACAAAATTCTGGACTACCTTCCTAGTTTGCGCAGGAGAATGGTCTTACTGCCAGTTGGCACTGAGCAGTAGTACTATGAGGTATGTGGTCATGTTGTTCCCAGAATTGTATTTTTAACTAATAATTGATATAAATGGATTAACAATCCGGCCATCCTAGTGCTTCTCACCCATGATAATCAAAGACAGATCATACATCTGAAGAAAATTATTTTTTCACTATTAGAGGATGGCTTGTCTGACTTTAATAGAAACTGCTCAGTGGCTCCCAGGGTACGTGCCATAACTGCCATATCTTAGGCACGCTACTGCTTGTTCATATTCCATTTATTATTCTTGTTAAGTCGTTTCAAATTCATTGCAGTTGATTCATGTGTGCCATCTCTTGGGTGAAAATGTAATTTCTGATGCACGCACTGTTTCTATGAAATTATGAGAATCCATTTAATTAATATATTCAAGAAAAAATGAAATTACTATTATATTATATTATAAAAGATAAGCTATGATTCGAATTTTGAAAGTTTTTTTTTAATTTTTGCTAAAGAATCTAATCTAATATCTCCAATTTCTAGCAGGTATAAAGTAACTGATACAACACCAAGTCTTATGGACCGGTGTTCTTTTATTCCAGTTCAGTAGTTAATGAAATGCCGTAACTACTTATAATAAAACATATGCTATTTACATGAAGATTCAAACTGCTTTTGTTCAACGTTTCCTTGTGCAGCATATCATAATTACTGACAATTATATGTCAAATTAATCATGTTCAACGTTTCTTCGTGTAATATAGTATAACTACTTACAATTCGTACAGTTGTTTAAATTTTTAAGTAATAAACAAACGATTTATTCTTTTTAAGTAAGCCCTTCAGAAACATTTTTAATACACGTGGAGCGCAAGCTTCATGTAGTACATTAATTCATCACTTGTTCGTTTGTAGATAAGCACAAACCTACATAATGGGTTGTCTGTGTTGTGCCCACCATGAATATCGAAACCCAGTTTTTAATCCGCAGATATACCGCAGAGCTACTGGGAGGGAGGGCGTCAGTTTATTAATTCCATCGTTAAGAAATGTATTTCAGAATCACAGGATTGTTGGATATATTTTATAGTATGGTTAAAGTTGAAAAAAAATATGGTTAGTAACCACATATTATAATGCTTAAAAACGTACACCTTGGTGTTAATTAACCTTTGTTTTATGTATCTTATATTGTGGATTCATGTTTGCCATCTCTTGGGTGAAAAATGTAATTTCTGATGCACGCAATGTTTCTATGAAATTACGAAAATCCATTTAATTAATGTCTTGAAGAAAAAAAATGAAACGTTTATCATTTGATATTATAAAGAAAAGCCATTGACTGAAATTTTGAAAGTTGATTTTTTTTTTATTCTTTGTTAACGAACCTAATTCAATCTCTTCAATTTCTAGCTGGTATAAAATAGTTGCATGGCCAGGTGGATAAGGCGCTCGACTCGCAATCTGAGGGTCGCGGGTTCGAATCCCCATCCCACCAAACATGCTCGCCCTTTCAGCCGTGGGGGCGTTATAATGTGACGGTCAATCCCACTATTCGTTGGTAAAAGAGTAGCCAAAGAGTTGGCGGTGGGTGGTGATGACTAGCTGCCTTCCCTCTAGTCTTACACTGCTAAATTAGGGACGGCTAGCGCAGATAGCCCTCGGGTAGCTTTGCGCGAAATTCAAAAACAAACAAACAAATATAAAATAATTTGTTCTATAGTATTAAGGAAATTACTTTCTTTATACTTTTGGCTTGTAAACTTTTTCATATTTATGCAATGATGTTTATGTATTCATATTTGTTGTTTATATGCTTTATTTTAGGAAATGGCTAAAAAAGGTATTGTTACGTATCTGCTTGTTTGATAATTTCCCGTAAAATTTCTTTCTGAAAAACTTCGGCGATACGAGTTCTTTCTTAATTGAAACTAGTTTATTCTTTCTTCTTACAAACTTTGTAATACACTTAATTTCCACAGTC
>NW_013666822.1:310292-315040 GCF_000517525.1 Limulus polyphemus
CAGTAAACTCTGGCGAACAGTGGATGCCATCATGTGGATGAATTCATTCTGGACAACCGGTGAAAGATAAGACGTAGATCCAGGAAGACTTTCCACAAGAGTGAGGTGTTCTTTCATGACAGGGTCAAAGACGGCCAGTAGTTTCAGTAAGCTAAGGAAATTTCTCACATTGGAGTCATCATCTAGCTGAAGTGAATCCCTGTGTCCTCGCAAAGCCCGGTTCTGAGTCTCAACGAATTTTATGTAGTGAAGGATTCTCGTCAAGATATCACGCCACTTCTGCTTTTCTTTCTCAATCTGTGACTAAAGTTCTGCGTCAATAACTCCTCTGTTTTCATCTAAATTTCTTTCCACTGTGTGAAGCACTCCCGATGATTCTTAGCATTTTCATGAACATTAATCCTTTCATGTACTTTCCACTGGTTGAAAGCACTTTCCTGCTCCAATGAGGATTGATGGTCTGACCGGGAATGGAGAAGACAGCAGGTACAAAAATGCAGACTTTTTAAAATGGGAATAGACCAGCCATGAGCGAGTAACTTCCTCACCATGACCATTTCCCGATATCCTCTTGAACCAAGTTTTGTTCATTGAGCGGTTATTTGTTGGCAGGAAAGGCCCCTCAATGTTCTGGAAATACTTCGAACCCAACTTTATTATTTCTGTTCTCAACATTTCAGGCAGAATTGCTTTTCCAGTATCCTTGTCGAGCTTCAGAAGTCCAATGTCATGCTGTTCAATCATTTCTGGTATGACAGTTCAAGGCTCTTCGACACCATCCAGTTCACTATATTCAGTGTCGTCAGGTTCAATCTCTTCAATAAACTCAACATCACCACCACTACCACCATCGTCTTCCTGTCGTGTCCACGTTCTCTCTCTGGCAGACTCACTCTTAATTTCGTTATACTCGGATTTATCTGACTTCACTTTCTTCTCGGCTTGTGACGCATTTGTACTTGATCCACCTTCGGATTCTAACAAACTTGTAGCAGATGCAAGTGACTCCATGGAACGTGTCGAACCACTTGTTCTGGGCTTTTCAAAGAAGTGCATGAACAACTTGCTCGACTTTTTGGCTTCCTCTGCCTCCAACTTTCGTCTCTTCCGTCATTCAGCTCCACTTTCCTTCTTCTTCGTGAAGAAACGTTTCATGGTCTTCTTACACAATGCTCTGAAATAAGAAATTGATGCTTTTAATAAGAAAATTACATTTCATAGATTTTGCACAAAATTCTGGACTACCTCCCTTGTTTGCGCAGGCGAATGGTCTTACTGCCAGTTGGCACTGAGCAGTGGTACTATGAGGTATGTGTTCATGTTGCTCCCAGCACTGTATTTTTACCTAATAATTTATATAAGTGGTCTAACAATCTGGCTATCCTAGTGCTTCTCACCCATGATAATCAAAAACAGATCATACATCTGAAGAAAATTCATTTTCACTAATTGAGGATGACTTGTCTGACTTTAATAGAAACTGCTCAGTGGCGCCCAGGGTACGTGCCGTACCTGCCATACCTTACATACGCCAATGACCTAGAGCACTCAGTCTTTCTTCGGTTTTTATACACCTTAGGTAATTATTCAATCGGCAAAGACCAGATGCCGAACGTTCACATGAACATGAACTTAGTGGTAGTATGGCAAAGAGTTTCAGTAACATAAAGATATTTGGTATACTAAAGCACGCTTTTAGGCAATCAGCCAGCATCTGGGGCCTGTCCTGGAGAGGTATAGAAAGCTATCTGGTCTTCCATCGATGAATTCTTCATCAAAGGTATCAGGATTTGGCAAATCTCCCCTGTAAAAATCTATAGCCTGTCTGATGTGAGAGATAGAAAACACTTGTATGGGTTTTAATAGCATAACTTTTTCAGTTGATGCTGCTTGCTTTACGTGGGCCTCAAATCTGGAAGAAAGATTACTGATAATGTGGTCAAGAAAAGGAATGATTACTGTCTTCTTAAAATAATCCTTTACGGAACTATATTCTGCATTTGCACATTGGACTTGTCGTTGACTAACTCGAGACATGCTAATATTAATATTAGATTTGTTTGCAATATTACTGCTATGTTAAAAAATGTGAATAATTATATACATTCAGTCAGTACTTCACAGCATTGTTCTATTAGAGAAACACCAGAAGAAAAAAAAATAGTGGGTTCAGGCGAACCCCCTCAAATCCCCTCATCGTACGTGCGTGACAAGTTTCAACAAAAAATATATTGTGTATAGTTTATAGAAAACCGTAATTTTACAAAGTAGTTAATGTTTAACAGTCTATGTGCTTAAACCGAAAGTCACTTTATGTGGGGACAGACCGATATTCCGAAAAATTACTGCCAGATTATGAGAATTTTGATGTCATTTTTCAAAATATTAGAAAGCTTAATTAAGGGTAACAATAATATAGGTTTCTGGGATGATTGCAAATATACCTCAAAATGTTGTCGGCTTAAGTCCCTAATAAAGCATTACACACATACTACTGTTCATGTAATATAGCAGCCTGAATGAACATTAGATCTATATGTATAACTGATTTTAATTTCGGTTTTCGAAACGTTGATCCTTCAGAACTATAACTTTTCGGAATATCGGGCTGTAACTCTTTGTGCAGTACTTTGTTCAAATGGCCAAGTTTTGTCATTTAGGCTTACACATAGCCATCTCGAATTTGGAGCTGCCTACCAATCAACGGCATCCGCCACCTACATAGCTAATCTTAACCGACGAGTGGGATTGACTCTCAAGGTAATAGCGCTGACAGATAAAAGCGCGGAGCGTATTCAGCAGCACACTATCATTATTTTTTAAAACGAAAAACTTTAAAAGGTTATTCTTAAAGGAGTTTAAAAATATAAGCACGTTTAATTTTCAGTAGGTACATTATAAATATACATTTTTTGATCCGAAATACTACATAAATATGAATTATTTTTACTGTGTTGCCTCTAGAGCAGATAAGTTTTAATGGCATGCACTGTCAATACTGAATATTTTTTACCGCCATGAACCTCTCTAACCACTGTGGCTCATCCATATTAACGAGTTCAATACCCACAATTAAATCATTTTGATACAAACTAGACGCTTATTTTTACAAAAATAAGGAAAAGAAAAATACAGTTCGAAAGAATGAGTTATAACGCATTTAAGAGGGGTAAATAAATGCTCAAAAATACCGTCACATGTATTAATAAACATGATACTTTGCCAAACAATTTATTCATTTGTTTGTCTTTACATGGTAAAAAGAAGTATGTTGTAGGTGAAACCACCAAGGAGTTAACCACAGACATATATATATTAAGATATATATACTGTTGTGGATACAACGTTTCGGGAAATGCCCTTCTTCGGGTATCACTAACTGGATTTACTGTTCAGTTAGTAGTACCTGAAGAAGGGCATTGCTCGAAACGTTCCATCCACAACAGTATATATATTAATATATATATATATATATATCTGTGGTTAACTCCTTGGTGATTTGATCTTCAACATTCTTCTTTTTTTATCTATTTCAACAACTGATACGCGTAATTTCCTACACTGACTTTGTATGGTAGTCGACTTGCGCTTATAAGTTTTCTTTGGTTAAAAGTTGCATCGCAAAAAATGCCCCTCATTGGCACAGCAGTATGTCTGTGGACTTACAATCCTAGAATCCGGGTTTCGATACCCGTGGTGGGCAGAGCACAGATAGCCCATTGTGTAGCTTTGTGATTAATTACAAACAAAAAAAAACCATTGCAAAAAATGGGCAACCGAAAAAGTAGTAGCCCATTTCTCTAATATATACATGATTTATGCGTTCTGCTGGTCTGTACATTTCAACAGATACTATGTATAGAACAAAATAAAAACATTACACTACTCCAAGGTTCAAATTACACTAGCGGTATCAAATAACGCTCGTTCTTTCCTTTTTATCAATATATGAATCGAAGGTCAGCACGATAGTTTTTTCAACCTTGAATTCCAATACTTGTCACGTGCTTATTAGCTTGATAGTGGTGGCGTGATGAGTACACTTGTACCATGGTTACTCTGCGTCGGTCTCATTTGCTTGCCTGATTTCAAGTAGTGTGGTGCAACTTATAGTTACAGCAATCACTTTCCCAAACTTTAAGATTTACTGGTATTTAATTTAGAATAAAAATGGGTAAGAAGATATTGTCCTTGTATATTCTAAATATACGTGTTGATTAGAAATATAGTCATTTGTGATGGTCATAACTTTGAAACTTTGGCGTAAAGATACAATGAATATATATATATTATTGGTGTTACTAAAATCGTCCGCTGAATACAAGGAAAATAGTTATTTACTAGTATTTTTGAATTTCACTTTACAAATCATATGGCGTGTATAATTTGTCCTTGTTGTGGGTTTAAACACTAAGAGTGTTTGAATAGAATAAATGGAATACGATGTGAAACGTATTTTTATAACTTTAGCAAAGGGAATATTTATATCTTGTAATGTAGTTAATGTAATTTAACTTTTTATTTTAAGTATAAATCTCCAATACACGGATCGTTAAAACTAAAAATTGGTATTGAATTTTGTTAAGAAATACGTAATCTCAACAACATTTAGAAATACGAGAGGTAATTAATAATGATGATAATTAATATAAATTGATCAGTGATGGGATTCAGCCGGTTCGCACCGGTTCGTGCGAACCTGTTCTTAGAATTTAATGACCTCCACGAACCGGTTGTTAACAATCGTA
>NW_013666822.1:315711-316279 GCF_000517525.1 Limulus polyphemus
TTTTTTAACGTATTACGTATGGAAGAAATTAATAAAGATTTGAATTTTGATACTGAAATTGATACAGATTGCTCGTTAAATGGAGACAGACTAATAGTAATATTCCGAACAATTTCCGCCACTAGTAGCAGTACTGGAGTTTGCTTTATAATTTTTTATTATTATTATTGTTATTCAACTTTTTCATCCTGTTACTATAATAATAATAATAATAATATTTTTGAGAATTGTGACATAATTTTTAAAAAGATGAGAAAGTTTTCGAAGTCATTACGGGTAATGAAAATTAGGTCTCTGCAAATATACCTCAAAATATTATTGGCTTATGTCTCTAATAATAAGTACAATATAGTATTGTTGCGTCAGCGAGTCACATGACTAGTGTGACGCCACGTTTCTAGAATTATCCCGTACCTTGGCGAATGCTCTAGTATTTGCTAGATATAGGGTAGTCTGGTATATAAAAGAGGGTGACAACGTGACGGGGGAATAAGGTAATGTGTGTGTATATAGTGAGTAATTGAACTGCAGTCAGAAGTATTGTTGACGTTCGTTGTTAAAACGTTTG
>NW_013666823.1:0-4164 GCF_000517525.1 Limulus polyphemus
CTCGCAATCTGAGAATAACTTATTACTGAACATGGCCAGATGGTTAAGGCACTTGACTCGCAATCTGAGAATAACTTATTACTGAACATGGCCAGATGGTTAGGGCGCTTTCCTCGCAATCTAAGAGTAACTTATTACTGAACATGGCC
Organism: Limulus polyphemus; assembly: GCF_000517525.1. Classification (NCBI taxonomy): domain Eukaryota; kingdom Metazoa; phylum Arthropoda; class Merostomata; order Xiphosura; family Limulidae; genus Limulus; species Limulus polyphemus. The sequence goes on from NW_013666823.1 coordinate 150, forward strand.
AGATGGTTAAGGCACTTGACTCGCAATCTGAGAGTAACTTGTTACTGAACATGGCCAGGTGGTTCGGGCACTTGACTCGCAATCTGAGAGTAACATACTACTGAACATGGCCAGATGGTTAGGGCGCTTGACTAGCAATCTGAGAGACGCGGGTTCGAATCCCCGTCCCACTAAACATGTTCGCCCTCTTAGCCGCAGGGCGTTATAATGTGACGGTTAATTCCATTATTCGTTGGTAAAAGAGTAGCCCAAAAGTTGGCGGTGGATGGTGATGACTAGCTGCCTTCCTTCTAGTCTTTCACTGCTAAATTAGGGACAGATGGCGCAGATAGCTCTCGTGTAGTTTTGCGCAAAATTCCAAAAACAAACAAACAAACAATTAGCAAACAGTAACTATGGAGACGAGGTAATAAAATAAAAAGTCAAGAACAACAACAAAATTTTAAAAACAAAAACCTCTCGCCGATCATTGGCTATTATATTATTTCCCTGTCAATGTTCCCATCTTCGTTAAAAGGCGTAAGATGACAAAAACAAGTTATTGTAGAATCTATCTAACTATATATATATATATGAAAGAGGAAGATTGTTTATTTGTTTATTTTCTTCGCTATAGGAAACCAAACGGTTGAACTTACAAATTTTAAAATAACTTCGTAATAACCAGTTTTTTACAAGAAATTTAATGGTGCTATTTATTTTGCATTTGGTGTAGTATTCAATGACGAAATTGACAATTAATGATTATTGCGCCATTTTTTTGTAATATTTTTTTTTGTAAGAAACATACAAACATAAGCACGTTTTGCACATAGAAAGCCTTATGGCGGGAGACACTCAGATCAACTTGCTGTCAATTCAGTATTTCCAAAACAGTTTTCTTTAAACAGTGCTAAGTGGTTTCATAAGTGATTTAGTAACTTTGTGAATTGCAAATTATTGTTTAGTGATACAGGTGATTATGCCACCCAAGAAACGCCCTTTCTATGGAAGTCTTCTGCCGCTAAACGAATGGAAGCACAGAGAGCAGTTGAAACAGAAGAAGAACGCAATCAAAGACTTCAAGCACAAGCTTAAACGTTAAAATATGCAGCACACAAATTGAAGTAGTTGAAAATGTCAAGTATTTAGGAGTGATATATGATAGAAAATTAAATTGTAAAGACTATGTTGACAGTTTAGTTTAAAAAGGTTGGTATAAATTTAGTTTGTTAAATTACAAAACAGGGAAGATGTGATAGTAAAACTAAAATTTAAAATATATAAGGTGTTTATAAGATCATTTCCTGAATACGCGGCTAGTGCGGGTCTAACATTAATTTGTTTAGTTTTAAAATATTACAGACGTTGCAAAATAACGTATCACGACTAGCTATGAATTCATTTTTAAATACACTTTAAATTTTTGCATTAGCAGTTTTCTTTGCCAACTTTGGATCAAAGATTAAAATAGATAAACCAAAGTTATTATAATAGAAATAATAACTTATATTTGTTGAAGGTGCTAAAGGATAACACAATGTTTAGGAGATACAAAAAATAATTCTCCATTTAGCTTGTTTTGTTATAGCTATGGAAGTTAAGTAGGTTTTTAAAATTTTAGTGATATATTTTTATATTATGTGTATACTTAATTTATTATATAATAAAATTTTAGTATTCATTGTAATGAAGGTAATTTAAAATATAATATTAATTTATATTTTTTAAAAGAAATGATAGTGCTTATAATATTAGGTGTATATACATATGTTTTGTTGGTGGAAGAGGTTCAATAGAACCTGAAACACCAATCCTCGTGTATTAGAGGATAAATATTCTTCTTGCCAATAGGCCAATGTTCAGAACCCGGCTGTAAGTGAGAGCTTCATATTACGTTACAATAGGCCAATGTTCAGAACTTGGCTGTGAGAGAGATCCTCATCTTTGTTCACGAATAACAAACAGCCTTGTGAAAACGAGAAACAAATCACCTTTAGATTTAATTAAGTAGGCATGAAAGTAAAGAATTCTAAATTAAACGATTGGTATTTATATATTTATTCATTCAAGCGTTTTGTTCAGACTGGTTTCGATTTAACTATCGAACTAAGATTAACGTTAAAATAGCTTGATAAATCTAGCACTGCCTGATCTATATGTGCCTGTGCTTAAATAATGTAAATTAGATCAAATTACTCTCGGTAAATCCGGCAAAAAAGCAGCAAAATAGTGAAATATAAATTTATTGGATTGTATGTTGTTAAGCACAAAGCTCAACAACAGGCTATCTACGTTCTGTCCACCGCGGGTTTCGCAATCTGATTTTTAGCGTTATTAGCTTTCAGACTTACTGCTGACCCACCGGTGGAGAAATGGAAATTAAATGTTTTCTTTATAAATGTTACGAATTGGGCAGAAGCACTCCTCAGGAGGATCCAAATAAGCAGTAAAAAGAAGCTGGTACTTGGATAGATCAAAATCATGACACCGATGAACATATTCGAAAAAAAATCTACTAAAACAAAATCCAAGAAATCCAGGAAGATTCGTTTGTTTGTTTTTTGAATTTCGCGCAACGCTACACGAGCTTTATCTGCGCTAACCTTCCCTCATTTAGCAGTGAAAGATTAGATGGAAGGTAGCTAGTCATCACCGCCAACTCTTGGGCTACTCTTTTACAAACGAATAGTAGGATTGATCGTAAAATTATAACGCCCCCACGGCTGAAGGGGATGGGGATTCGAACCCGGGACCCTCAGATAGCGAGTCGAGCTCCTTAATCACGTAGCCATGCCGGGCCTTCGGGAATAATGGCGCAAATAAGCATCGGCTAAAACGAGTAATAATTTTTTGTCTTTGCAAGATATCTTACCACAAGTATATTTTAGTTAATACGAAATGATATGGCTAAAACTGATGAATTTGTACCACAAATATAGTTAATTTGTTTATTGTAAGCTTACATTTTCACTACTATAAAATAATTTTAAGCAGTTTACAAACAACCATTACTTTTTGTTTGTGTGTTTCAGAATTTCGCGCAAAGCTATACAAAGGGCTAACTACGCATAGCCGTCCGTATTTTTTGTTTTGAATTTTGCCCAAAGCTACTCAAGAACTATCTGCGTTAGCTGTTTCTAATAGGGCTCGAACCCAAGATCTGCAGATTGCGATTCGAATGCCCTAACCACCAGGCCAAGCAGCCGTCCCCAAATTTGAACTGATACAGTTTGTTTGTGTGTTTGTAATTAAGCACAAAGCCACACAATAGGCTATCTGTGCTCTGCCCATCACTGGTATCGAAACTCGGATTTGAGCTTTGTAACTCCGCAGACATATCGCTGTGCCACTGTGGGGCGAACTGATACAGAGAAGGCAGCTAGCAAATATCATTTACTGCCAAGTCATATCTAACTGAATAGTGAGACTTAACCAGGTGTCTAACCAGAATTAATGAGGGGGCTCACTTTTATTCCACCAATTTATAAGTAATATATTATAGCTGATAAATGTCTTCCGTATGTATTATAATGGTTACTGGGTGAATAACAAAAAAAAAACATTTCTTATTGTTTTAAAGTTGCTCAGGCTGAAAATAAGTATTGAATTATCTATATATATGGCTTTTACTAACATGTATATTTTGTGCACAAATTTTAAACGATTTTGGTTATATATAAGGCTCGCCCCCCAAGCCCCTCCTTCTCTCAATGCGCTCGTTCATTTGAGTGTCACTCTTTCAGCACACTCGCAATCTCAAAGATCAGAGGGCGTTTTTCCGACAACGGGATGCAAACCGTTAATCCTGAACTTTAAATTTCGGGCACACTAATGGGGCCATTCTCGGCCCACAGCCAATACTTTGCGAAATTCAAGCAACATTGTGCCAGAAAGTATCTTTTCACACTTCACATTTTATCATTACAACATTGTGCCAGAAAGTATCTTTACACACTTCACATTTTATCATTACAACATTGCGCCAGAAAGTATCTTTACACACTTCACATTTTATCATTACAACATTGAGCCA
>NW_013666823.1:5041-7306 GCF_000517525.1 Limulus polyphemus
TATCTTTACACACTTCACATTTAATCATTACAACATTGTGCCAGAAAGTATCTTTACATACTTCACATTTTATCATTACAATATACATTGTTTATATGTAAATATCCATTCAGAAGTTTATTTTACGTTACTGAGAACAAGACTGTTACCCAAGGCCGATGATTTTTCCCCCTCGGTAAGGCGACATTTTTACTGGCATAAGCCCAAACTGAAAACATATTTGACTATGTAACGTCACATGCCACGTTTTGTCTCTTTGCGTACAAGGATTATGTTTACGAATGCAAGAAACGAAACCGGACATGGTGCAATGCAATTATTACGTAGATAGTACTTCAAACCTATCTAAAAAGCCTCAGAACCTGTTATTAGTTATTAAGATGCTTAAAACCTAAAATAAATATGAAAATATTTATATTTAGCTATTGTCAGAAATCAGTCCTACCCCCCCCGAAAACAACACCAACAACAAATAAACAAAAAATTATTTATATCGTACTCGCTACTCAAACCCTTAAATAAATAAAAGTAACTAATTTGTTTGTAATTAAGCACAAAGATGCACAATGTGGTATCGAAACCCGGATTCTAGCGTTGTAAGTCCGCAGACATGCCGCTGTGCCACTGGGGGTGGGGCAAAGTAATTCAACTCATAAAGTTATAATAATTTCTTGTTTTGGGTATAGACTTAGCCTACAGAGAAATTACACAGAGATGAAATTCGCATAAAAATAAGACTTCGAAAACCCAGGTCATAAAAAAATATTTCAATTATGAAATCAGCTGTTTAATACCAGTTTCATTTACTGAGAAAATCCTCGTTTTTACTTAGCGGATAAGCTTTTTGAAAGACTTGTTCAGTGTAATTATGAAATCAGCTGTTTAATACCAGTTGTATTTACTGAGAAGTTCTCCGGTGGAACAGCAGTGCGTTTACGGACTTACAACGTTAAAATCCGGGGTTCGATTTACCGCGGTGGACACGCCAGATAGCCCAATGTGGCTTTGCTCTAAAACAAAGAAAGAAAAATATTTACCGAGAAAATATTCTTTTACTCAGTTGGTGAGCTTTTTGTAAGTGTTGTTTACTGTAATTATGAAATCTGCCGTTTAATGCCAGTTTCGTTTACCGAGAAAATAATCTTTTACTCGGCTTATGAGTGAGTTTTTTTGTAAGATTTGTTGATTATAATTATGAAATCTGCTGTTTAATGCCAGTTGTATTTACCGAGAAAATAATCTTTTACTCAGCTTATGAGTGAGCTTTTTGTAAGATTTGTTGACTGTAATTTTGAAATTTGCTGTTAAATGCCAGTTGTATTTACCGAGAAAATATTTTTTTTACTTAGCTGGTGAGGTTCTCGTATGAATCGTTTACAGTAATAACGTGTGGGAATTTATCCTGTCTGGCTGAAACACTTTGCTCGAGAATGTTCTTTTATACGTTTTAGTATTTAAAGCTGTGGCACACAGGTAAGCCCCGTGAAAGCTGGATTATTGTGAGCAGGCCCATCGAAAAGCCGGTGATATTTTCCTCGGGGCCCAGTGACCACCAGAGGGCTCATGAGAGCGGCAAAAACATCTGTACGAAATGTATGAAATCAGTACGGAACGTTTAAGCAAACATTAATCTCGCCTTCAATCACTTATACGTGTACGTGTACGCGTTATCATTCCAAAAACTATTTGGGGGGGGGGGGGCACATACCAATTCTTCCCCCTTGACAGATGATGGCTCTCTGCGCCCTGATTGTGAGGCAGAATTCCTTTTCCTGAAGCGTACAAGCACATTCTAGATAAGATATGATAGGAGTTTGAAATTCTTGGAGAGATTTTGTAGAAGATGAAAAAGCTCATATTTCAATAGCTTTTACTAAAAAAGTACGTATAGTTGATGAAAAATAGTCACAACATGGAAATTGATCAGAAGGATCAGCCTATGCTTATTTACCGCCGCTGAAGGGAAACTAACATGAATGTATCCCTAGATTTTTTTTTTAATACATTATTTCTGAACTGTCAGACAGCTGGGCTGCAAGATGGGAGATTTAGTTCAATTTTAACTAACCATTACTACAATTGTGTATGAAATTATGGAAATAAATAGCGCAGTTTGATTCATATTGTAACCATTATTACTATTGTTTGTGAAATTATTGAAATAAACAGCGCAGTTTGATTCATATTGTAACCATTATTATTACTGTTTGTGAAATTATGGAAATAAATAGTCCACTTTGATTTATATTGTAATCATTATTACTA
>NW_013666823.1:8306-13418 GCF_000517525.1 Limulus polyphemus
TAACTACTAGTTTGTATTAAAATGTTGCACAGAATTTGTTTTTCACACTCCTGAGGATGACGCGAGCAACGTCAAGCCATGTAGAGTGCCCTTTTTCTTTACCACCGTTGAACGGTTTTAAAATAAAATTTTAATTCTATATTGTACAATGTTGATCGTTAAGTATTTTACAAATGATGTTTAAACGGAAATACCTCTCTAATAGTACTATGACTAAAATTTAAAAAATAAGCTAACATGTACAATTTCACGGCTAATTAATTGAGTAACTGAATATACGCATTCACTAACACTGATCCAAATACTTCAATAAAAGTAAATACTCCACTGAACTAAACTGACTGATTGACCGCTACCTTACTAACTGATTGGCCCACTAGTATCTATGTCTGATATATCACTTCTTGGTATTAGTCGAAGTTACTAGATATTCGTGACGTCATATTTAGAACATTCTAGGTATCCTTGGCCTAGTTTTATAAACTTTTCGATCTCAAAGTCATGCGCCCTCTCGCTAACATCCAAATTAAAGCATTGAAAATATAACTTACAACAATACAGTGATGAACCTAGTACCTTTGGGCATGTTCTAAAATAAATAAATAATGAGCATTGCTCTATTAGAGTTGTCAAATTGTCTTCACTTGTCAAAACGTTTGATCTTGTATAGATACGCGAAAGGTTTCTAACACATTAAGAGGGTATTGTACATTTTCTTTTCACTAAACACTCAGCAGGACAAAATTAATTATATGAAACTTATTTTTATTTGCTCCATGGGTATTGTCAAATTACTAAAAAGCAAAACTTACATATAAATTATTTCATTATCAAAATTGGTTTAGTTAAAGTTATAACATCACATTTTAAACTAAGTTCTGTTTTGTTACTCCAGTTTCTCAGAAATTATTTCTTAGAACAGAAGTAATTTGTATATTTACTTGATGATAATTAGATATAAAAACAATTCACTTGTCTTCTCGTCATAAAACGCCCCCCTCCCTCCAGTGGCTCAGCTCTAATTCTGAGGTATCATAACGCTAAATATCGGGTTTCGATAATTTCGATGGGCAGAGCACAGAGAGTCCATTGAGCACCTTTGTACTTAACAAATAAAAACGACATAAAACGCGGAAGTGTGCGAAGCTTTAAAATAAACAAACTGTCGCAATAACAGCATCACGCCTTATATTGCTGTTTATCATATCATTTACAAAATGGAATGTTTTCTCGGAGTACTTAGGCCCAAACTAAATGGTGCACCGTTATTGGCGTAACAATTTCATGTAAAGTTAAGCCAATAGTGCGATATGTACTCACCTAGCGTCTAAGTCATATTTAACCCCTTAACTAATAAGTGAGCATGATGATTCTGCCCGTCAGTGCCTTTTACGGGTATTTTTGTCACGTCTGTTCCATTGTTTGTATTGTAATTGGTATGACGTTTATGCCTGTCATATGCGTTTAGCATTGAGCTCGTACACGACGCCACTCATAGATGGCACTAGCTGCCTTATGAGTAAAATTTTTCGTCAGTTAGAAAGCTCTATAATTGTTTATGTGAGTAACTGAACAAAAATGACGTCGAGGAAAAGAAGGTGTTTAGATAGCGAGCAAACTAATATTGAATTAGCTTCGACCATCCAAAGTTTTGGGCGATTCTTTATCAGGTGAAGAGTGAGTGAACACTTCTAATATAAATTTGGGTTCAGTTCTCCGCGGTTAACAACAGCAGCCAGTAGTATTATAATAACAAACTTTCTGTCCATTTACAACAAATGTAAGACATCGTATGTTTATATTAGAAACTTAATACTGTCCAGGTTTGAAACAATCAAGCCGACCATAAAATACAATATTCTTATAAACTTCTTGGATTTTAACCTTATAGATTGTCAAATAATGTTTCAAAATGGACTAAAATATGGCGAACAGAATTTCTTGCTTTGAAAGGAAGTATTTGTAGCACTTGTTAGCGTAAAATATTCATAAAGGTATAGATTAATTGATTCTTAAAATTTACTCGTGAATAAAAACGTTGTATAATATTCCACCTTGATTTTCATTAACTCAACATTTGGTATTGTTCCATATTTTATATAGCTACCTAAGCCTAACTTGGATTCTATGAAAATCTATGGAATCAATACAGCGACTGCATCAAGATTCGTCTAAGGACAATCCCTTCTTTCTTCTCTCATGAGCTATTCTTGATTGGAAAACTGTTTTTAGTTTCATATTGTTTCCTTAGACGAATCTTGATACAGTCGCTGTCTTGATTCCACAGATTTTGATAGAATCCAGATTTTTATCTCTGTCACCTAAGGTGACGGAGGTTATGTTTCATCCTCGTGTGTTTATTTGTTTGTTTGTGTGTGTTTTCATTCCTGTGTGTTTGTTTATGTGTGTGTGTGTGTGTGTGCTTTTACCCCTGTGTGTTTGTGTGTGTGTATGTTTGTCAGCACGATTTCTCTAAAACAGTTGAGTGGATTTGGACAAAAGTTAGCATACATTTGGACTATGACACACCTTAGATATGATTAGCGTTTGGAAAGATAAGGTGAAAGGACAAGATCACGAAAATAAAAAAAAATCCATATCTGTAAACATGGGGACAGATTTTTCACACCATTTTTGCTCAATAACTCAGTTAAAAGTGATTGGATTTTGATGAAGCTTGGTGGATATATGTAGAATATTATTCCTCATCCGTGTCCATTGATAACGACGAGCATATGGACACATTTTCGTTTTTTTTTTTTAGGGCCAAATATGATCAACGCTGGGTGCCGGAGGTATGTGCTCTACTGAATGTCCCTTTAATTAAATACATAAGCTCTGCTGAGTGTCCCTCTAATTAAGTACATAATTTTTATCTGTTGGCTAGTCAGGAAGAGTTAGTGTTTTAACAACAAAAAAAGTAGTTAGCCAACTTAACTTGACCCCAAAGGATATTCATGGCTGATGGTATGAAAGGGAGGCGATGACAAAGGGGTGTGTGTGTGAGGGAGTCTCTTGGAGTCCGGAGAGGTTATGTGACGTCGTAGTTAAACAAAGTGGTGTCATAGGATTGATAGTATCAAAGTGAGTCACTAAGGATGGGCAATGAGCTCATCTGTGGTGCACGGGCAGATGTTTGTTATGTGGTTCGCACATGAACCACCAGAGGGTATTGTTAGTTGTCAAGCTGTGTCATGTTATACTTATATGGTGTTATAATTCTTAACCCGATATTATTTTCTGCATTATCTCTAAGGTCAACTTTATAGTCTCACTTCAATAACAATAATAAACGAATTCTTTGAATAGGTAAGATTGATATCTAATATATTATAGATTGGTTAATTTGTATAGCGTACTTCTAGAATATTCATATACCAGTTTACAATCTACAGAGGGAACAAATTTCCATGTTGCGCAGGCATGGCCAGGTGGTTAGGGCAATCTGAGGTTCGCGGGTTCGAAGCCCTGTCCCACCAAACATGCTCGCCCTTTCATCCGTGGAGATGTTGTAATGTGACGGTCAATCCCACTATTTGTTGGTAAAAGAGTAGCCCAAGAGCTGGAGGTGGGTGATGATGACTAGCTGCCTTCCCTCTAGTCTTACACTGCTAAATTATGGACGGCTAGAGCAGATAGCCCTCGTGTAGCTTTGCGCGAAATTCACAATAAACAAACAAACTATCCTACGTATCATACTCATATCCATATACTAATCTAAGTTACAATCTACGTACTCCTGAAAAAAACTGTTTCGTGTCGCTTGATAAGTAAAATGTTCAAACTTTAGATACACATTAAATGTAAAGTAGTACAGTTTGACTTCAAGAATTACGCTTGCCTTTACATGTGTAACGGTTTAACTTACAAACTACGCAAGGACTGTTTTTTTTCTATTATCATAAACTATTCACATTCTAAATATTTTTGTCCAAAAGGAAAATAAGCACTATGACTGTCCACGTTTTTCATTCTTACGTCTGATTTTATCCTGTAATTAATAAACTCTAAGAGAAAACAATTTTGTTCCAACTAAATGTAGTAGTAAGGTAACGAATCACTTACCCTAGATGAAAATCCAAACGCTAAAGTAAACTTTTAGATTTTATATTTTAAAAACCAAGCAAAATATATAGCACCAGTTATGAATGTTATGTTTTGTCATACTGTTGGTAGGGTATCACAGCTTCTGTGTTCTTCTGTATATCATTTAGATTAATGTATATCAGTGTAAAGCACAGTCTCTTCAAATGACGTGATGTATGACACAAATCACAGCGGGGAGTCCGCACTTAACCTCACGAAATAGTGACAACACAAGAATACAAAGTCTGTCTTACACTACTGTCTTTAAATATAACAATAAATCCAAGCCTCGCCCCCAGTGCCACAGCGGTATGTCTGCGGACTTACAACACTAGAAACCGGGTTTCGATACCCGTGGTGAGCAGAGCACAGATAGCCCATTGTGTAGCACAATTTCTATTCAACACTAAATCGCTCAGACAATTGGTAAATATAACTGTTTTTTTTTACACGAAGAACTCGTGCTGCACGTTTAAAATAAACACAATTTATTGTTTTACAGCGGAACATGAAGAACTCGTGCTACACGTTCAAAATTAACACAATTTGTTGTTTTACAGCGGAACATGAAGAACTCGTGCTACACGTCAAAATTAACCCAGTTTATTGTTTTACAGTGGAACATCGCGAAGATCTTGCGCCATGACTCACACATTTGAAGTTCCAATCAGAGCTAAAAAGAACAACTGTACTATACAGTCAGATGGTCATCATATCAATTACGTATAAGATTATCAATTTCATCTTGCAGTATAACTAAATATATCTGTAGAGTTAATTGTGTTTTGTAGGGTAAACTGTTTTAAATTCATCAGTGTGAGTAATAAAAAACAAAGCCAGAAGAGAGAGAGAAAGGAGGGACAACTTGAAGCTCTGGTAGACTAAGTCGTCATTTATTGGGATCAGAGGAGAGAGAAAGGGGACAACTTGAAGCTCTGGTAGACTAAGCTGTCATTTATTGAGATCACAGGGGAGAGAAAGGAGGGACAACTTGAAGCTCTGGTAGACTAAGTTGTCATTTATTGA
>NW_013666823.1:13897-15596 GCF_000517525.1 Limulus polyphemus
AGATCAGAGAAGAGAGAAAGGAGGACAACGTGAAGTTCTGGTAGACTAAGTCGTCATTTATTGAGATCACAGGGGAGAGAAAGGAGGGACAACTTGAAGCTCTGGTAGACTAAGTTGTCATTTATTGAGATCAGAGAAGAGAGAAAGGGTGACAACGTGAAGTTCTGGTAGACTAAGTCGTCATTTATTGGGATCACAGGGGAGAGAAAGGAGGACAACGTGAAGTTCTGGTAGACTAAGTCGTCATTTATTGGGATCACAGGGGAGAGAAAGGAGGGACAACTTGAAGCTCTGGTAGACTAAGTTGCCATTTATTGAGATCAGAGAAGAGAGAAAGGGGACAACTTGAAGCTCTGGTAGACTAAGTTGTCAATAATTGGGATAAAAAAATTTGAACGTAATAAAGAAATCTGATGTTGGTTTACTCTTATTTCCTCACAACTGATGATGTAGCTCATCACCTTGACGTTCGTGATGTTACCTATAGAAACGGAGTCTACATCCGACTCTTGTACTATATAAAAGACAGAAAATGCGTTAATTAAATGCGTCGACGTTACCTACTCTATTCTTGGACCAATAAATCCTGTTGGACGTACAATTATATTTACTACTATTGTTTCTTATTTTGAATTTGTCAAATGCCAAATTTTACCCTCAAGAAAACTCTATCATTCAGTTCGCCCTTTAAGAAGTCATGGAAAATTAATTTGAAGAAAGTTCACCATCCTCATGTCAGCACTCAGATGATGAACGAGCTTTTCTTGGAACCTTTGTGACAGAATAACCGAAGACAGCTGTTGAGTTTGGATACCAGATAACCAATAGTTACGTCATTTTCCCTGTAAATCTTTTCACAGTATACGTAGCTATCTTTCTAAAACATAAACAGGAAAGTTCAGAATGGCTGGCATTTTACAGCACGACCTAGTCACAATAAAACTATGTTCGACTGTATGCTAAACGAGACTTACGACTCGAAAAATCGGGTTTCGATACCCGTGGTGGAAACAGCACAAATAGTCCATTGTCCCATTGTATATATTTGTTTGTAACAACGGACAGACAAACATCCAGTAGGGTTAAAATCCTTTCGTTTACGTAGTACATCGTTGATTAGATCTTGTATATATTTATATACGTATATTGAGAACCGTGGTGTCTGTCCGAGCGTTCGTCTGTCTCCCGTTTGAAGAGCTGCGCACGCAGGCAAAGCTCAACATTCACTTTTGAAATGATGGAAGAACAGGCATGAATAATGTAGATGCCAAATTTTATTCCGCAAGTGGGATATTCTACACTAAATTATTAGGAATTAATCACACTATCATTCACGTTTCAAAATGTGATGTAACTTAAACAATAAAGATGTAGATTTACCGTATGTTATTGTTGAGTGGTTCTTAGCATGGACTGAAATGCTCAACAACTACTTTTTATGGTGGGTGCAAGCAAAAGTACTCGTCTCCAGTGGAGGAAAAGTTCAAGTTAATCTATCAATTTAAGTTATTTCGTGGACTTTAAAAAAAGGTTCATTGAGTTGCACTCTTGGTTTCACTCAAAGCCAAAGCTCTGAGCTACTTATACCAAGTTAATACACGTCTAAATGAAAACTCTATTCTGTTTTATTTTAAGTGACGTTTCGGGCAAACTCCCTTCGTCATACAATATATACCGTGTTAGGACTAAGCTGGTAGGC
>NW_013666823.1:16596-21409 GCF_000517525.1 Limulus polyphemus
TAATTTAAGTTGATAGATTAACTTAAACTTTTCCCGTCACTGGGGACGGGTGCTTTTGTTTGTCAATTATATTACTGTCTGGGATGGATCTTCACCTCATCTTTAATTCTCCTCGACCATTCAATGATGGATCAACACTGGAGCAGATATTGTTTAATAATATTTCAGATTTCTTTTTATATTTCTGAGGAACACTGACCACGATATCTAAATTCTCAAGAGCAGACGAATCCATTTTGACTTTAACTGGATTCCATGACTTGTGAACGAAAGGTCTGGTGATGTTGTTGTAAATGATTTAAAGTCTTTGCTTCATCATTTATGGGTAACGTGTCATTTTGAATGACAGAATGTATTTCGTGATTTATTGAGTTTAATACTTTATGCACTAGTCTTTCTTAAACTTTAGACTGATAAAACGAATGCACCAGTGTTTCTAGAACAAGAATCATTCGTTTTGTGTGTTCTGTATTTTAAAATTTCAGTAGATTTTCCGATAGCTACAGGTAATGGTAGAAACAGTCCTTTTTGTATTAGTAAGTTTCTTTACTGAAACTATCTTGGTTGCGAACTTTCTCTGTAATGACCTATGTTGACTACGTTTCTATTTTTGTATGTTCGTCATTAGAATGTTACTATTTAGAACATTTAAAGTACATTCACAAATACATGTGTATATATATAATGAAATAATTTCTAGCTCCGACAATTATTCCTGTTTACATGTTGCTGTAGGTAATGCGCGGAGCAACTTTTAATGTTGTTTAACTTTAAGAGTCGTGATGATTGCATGAATTGAGTTTACACGTATAACATGTAAAGATTGTTTATTTACACGATATTGTACACCCAATTAAGTATACCATCCACTATTTTTTCACACTACAGTGATAATGTCCACTCATGCGATATGTACAGGACAGTGTTGATGCTGGAAGTTAACTAATACGGGGACATCCACTCAATTCCAAATTGTAGCATGGAATGTTCAGGAGGCTTTCTAGAATGTTGGCTTTCTTTTTTACGTGAAGTTCTCTCTCAACATTCTGACAACACCCCAAAGATGGGGGTAGTCGATGTTACCACTTTCTCATGGGATATGATGAATGTAGCAGGTTACCTTTTCACACTAGCAGCAATCTTTGTTCGTAAGATAATCAGCCGAAAACGGTGGCTTAGACAAAACACACCTGTATTTCTCAATTTCAATGCAAGTTCTTTAATTACACAAGGCCTAGTTCTACCACGGACACACTCATGTTTCAATGACTATATATATTTAATGAAATATCTCTTTCATTTTTCTATCTTACTTGGCTACATACACCACAATTTTAACACCAGGAAACAGTCCTGTTTTAAGGCGTATTTGTTCTGAGGTTTGTGGTTTCAATTCAATGAGTAAATAACAAAAGGGTTGCTATTTGTGATCACCTGGTCCTCTGGTGGAGTTCTTTCAAACTGCCCATCACACACACTACGTCACTATTCTTCAGGACCAGGCATCAAGCCCCCATCAAGAGCAAATGTCAAGGCTTTAAAATGGGAAATATATTTTATGTCATACGTCACGTGGTTATTAAGACGTACGTGTATGGTATTAAAACATTTAATAAAATATACTTTACAATTATAATGTGTGGGTTTAAAATGCTTATTATTTACATAATGTACAACGAAGGTCGTTTTTGTTATTAGTGTTGGCAGGATAGAAGGTGTGCAAAGCATTATAAGTGACAAAATTTTTGAGACTTAAAAATATAGTAAATTGCCGATATATGCGTTTTTAAAATTTGTTTTAATGTTAATGATTTTATATGGTACAGTTATTGTTTTCTTTCCTTGTTATTTAATTTAAAGGAAAGTGAGTTGCGTGTATTCAGTTTAGAACTAATGTAAATATTCTCAAATAATTACTGCTAGAAATATATTTTTTTAATTGAAAATGGGCTCACAAAAATGAAAATTTGGCTTACTTTAGCTCTTTACTTTGATGATGACGTCACACTGTTTGACAAATTTTTGGGCAGAGTTCTGGCATTATATACTTTAGCACTATACACTTGATAAGACTGCCACCCCTCATCTTCTGAAGATGGTTATCCTTGAAAAAATTTCCAAGTTTGGTTTCATCAGTAAAACTTGGTATACCAAAAAAAGAGTTCATAAACTAACACAGCTTCAGGTGACTTTTGAAACTTTTTTTCTTCGTTTCAAAAATGTTTTTCTCAAGCCGAGAATATCACATACCGTTTAAAGGTTATGTTGTCTTTGTTATGCAAAGGAATATAATATATCCATCAGTAAATAGATCTCAACTAATACAAAGGAATATATTATATCCATCCGTAAGTAGGTCTCAGTTAATGTAAAGGACTATATTATATCCATCCGTAAATAGGTCTCAGTTAATGTAAATGAATATATTATATCCATCCGTAAGTAGGCTTCATCTAATGTAAAGGAATATATCATATCCATCCGTAAATAGGCTTCATCTAATGTAAAGGAATATATCATATCCATCCGTAAGTAGGCTTCATCTAATGTAAAGGAATATATTATATCCATCCGTAAATAGGCTTCTTCTAATGTAAAGGAATATATTATATTCATCCGTAAATACGTCGCAACTGGAATAAAAGGGTACAAACTTTTACGACCTAGTAATACATATTTCATCAAGGGTTGCGTCTGTAAAAATGACTTTATGCATATAATAACACATTAAACCTTTTCATACGTGCTTAACACATATTTATTCGAGTGTATGAAATATCTATTTGTATAAAGAAGTGTCTAAACATTAACAAATAAATCAGTTTTCGTCATGCGTATGCGTGTATTTTTTTCTCAGTACGAGGTCAACCTCTTTGTTTATCATCAATACCACAATACTTTTATGCTGTGGTTGAAGTGGAAAACCCGACTGGTGACCCATTGGTTAGAGAATCGAAATGTCTGCTAATCATTTATTCATCAGGCAGGTTTTCCATTCCAACAAGAGTGTTCAAGTGTTTACTCTATTCTTGTCTTATCAACGGTGCTTCTGTCTCTTTTATAATTTCCAAATTACTGGTGCTTCTTGTTATATGAGAATCAATCTTGAGTAGTTAGTATTCATGCAATAAGAGCTACATTTTAAGCTTACAGGACTGCCTGTCACGTCTTGATTCACGGATTTTCGAGATACACCAAAATATTGCAGCTGAAAACACTTCCACACTTCATAATACAGTAGACATCATACATAAATCGTTGGAAAATGTTGTCTTTTTTTTTAAACGATGTATAATTTAGTGTGTGTTCTGGACTGAAGTATATATTTATAAAATATAGATGCCAAAGTGGGTCGTGAGAAGTGTGGGAAGAATTTATTTGTTTTGAATTTCGCGTAAAGCTACACGAGAGCTATCTGCGCTAGCCGTCCCTAATTTAGCAGTGTAAGACTAGAAGGAAGGTACATAATCATCACCACCAACTTTTGGGCTACTCTTTTACCAACGAATATTGAGATTGATCGTCACATTGTAACGACTCCACGGCTGAAAGGGCGAGCATGGTTGGTGGGATGGGGGATTCGAACCCGCGACCCTCAGATTGAGAGTCGAGCGCCCTAACCACTTGACCATGCCTTATAAGAAGAAACACATGAAGACCACAAATTGAGCAAAGCTAACAGGAGTTATGTTATCAGGAGAAATTTGCAGTTTGTAGTTAGTTGAAGTATTTTGGTCTTGTTGGTAGGATCGTTTTTACTCGTTTCATCATCTTCTTCCCTGGAGGTAACTACAGTTGTTTCCTGATTGAATGTATTGTTGTACAGCAAATATACAATTGTCTCCTGATTGAATGTATTGTTGTACAGCAAATATACAATTTTCTCCTGATTGAATGTATTGTTGTACAGCAAATATACAATTGTTTCCTGATTGAATGTATTGTTGTGCAGCAAATATACAATTGTTTCCTGATTGAATGTATTGTTGTACAGCAAATATACAATTGTCTCCTGATTGAATGTATTGTTGTACAGCAAATATACAATTGTCTCCTGATTGAATGTATTGTTGTACAGCAAATATACAATTGTCTCCTGATTGAATGTATTGTTGTACAGCAAATATACAATTGTCTCCAGATTGAATGTATTGTTGTACACGATTTCTATCGTTGGGCGTTTTTTCCCCTGATTATTCACAATAGATAATACACAATCTAGTCTATTAATGAAAGGAAAGTGTTTTATTTTTTCAAGAGAAAGTTTTACAATTTACATGGCTTCTCGAACTAACGGCGATAGGCATAACTCTCAAATACTGCTTAATTATTAAACATCCTCTCGTTATGTCATTTTTTCCAAGTCTTTAAAAAATTCGAGACTTTATGTCCAATCTAGACAGTCAAGAAATTTCACATTATCACTATTTCATGACAAAACGCACCCTAGCAAACAATATAAAAAAATCTAAAGTATTAAAAACATG
Source organism: Limulus polyphemus (assembly GCF_000517525.1). Lineage (NCBI taxonomy): Eukaryota > Metazoa > Arthropoda > Merostomata > Xiphosura > Limulidae > Limulus > Limulus polyphemus. The sequence goes on from NW_013666823.1 coordinate 21,084, forward strand.
GATCGAATTCTTAAAGTGTGGAACACTTTTTTACAACGAGTTGCAAATTATAAATACTGGGATTCACATTTTGGACCACTTGGCCACGCCTGGCACTAATCAGACAAAAATTCAATAATACTAATATCAATCATGAATGGGGCGACGATGGATTCTGAATCATTTGCTATATCCTGTAGAGTCAACATTATGCCCACTGCAGTATATAAAGAATTTAACTGTATTGAGTTTTAGCCTACCTATACACTGGTTCGCTTGTATTTTGTCATTCTTTTACTCTGTTTGTCCGAATATTGGAAAGAACAGTATTGAAATAAATATTTATT
>NW_013666823.1:22383-25733 GCF_000517525.1 Limulus polyphemus
AGCGCAGATAGCCCTCGTGTAGCTTTGCGCGAAATCTATAACAAACAAACAATAACACTCGCAAGTTCTGAACTTGAGTTAAAATATTCAACTGTAAAAACAATTCATAACAAAGTGTGAATTGTGCTGTGTGTATTACCATGCTGCAACAGCTAGTGCTATTTGATTTTAGTTGGCTGCTATTTATTAATAGACATAATAAGTAACGGTTTGTAATTTTCTAGCCTTGAGGAGAAAGACAAATGTTTCATTCAAAGAATTTGTGTTAAAAGTCACCTAGAGATATGTTTGTACATGAACTTTACTTAGAAGATTTGTGAACGGTTTCTTTGTATACCAAGTTTTGCTATGAGCGGCAACACCAAACCTGTAAATATCTTTTTAAAGGGCAGTCAACTTCAGAAGCTGAGGGGTGGCAAACTTATTTAAACACACTGGTAAAAATATCATCAATGACACCAAAAGAAAATTCATTCAAAAGACTGTTCATTCTTGTTTTTCTAAGCGTATACAGAGACAGACTAAAAATGTGGGTAACTGGAAACTTCAGAGGCCCCATGACTCATAGGAGCCCAGAACATGATTGACGAAGGGAAGTCAAACAAATTGAAATTCTTATATCACTACGTACTTTTACATTTCGCTGTTAAAAATAACACAAACACCTCAACTTGAACAATGAATGGTAAGACGTTAACGTCTTTTTTATCAAAAACATTTTGCATGTACAATATACAGGTAAAACCTATTACACGTAAGTTACATGTATACTATGATTAATGACATTTGTTTTATTAATATAGTTATATTTGTCGTCGTCACTGTCATCACGAGGGCCCAAAAATCATACCAGGCTCAGTCCACCTTCTTGTGCTTATACAATTCCATGTTGTAACAATTTAAAAATTTAAAATAATAATAATAACTACAACCACAGTTCTATGTAACCATTTCTCAAATAAGATTTTTTTTTCTTTAATTAAAATTTTTCTCGCAAAAACTGGAATATGTTTTAAGACGAATTGCAGCTCTACTCGAACTCCACCTATGTGGAGTAGAAAACGCCCTTTTAAACTCTCTGTTACAGGTACCAATATTTCTCATAGGGTGTAATGGTTCTCAAACAGTGTTATAATACTTAAATTTCTAAGATGTCTGCTCTGTGGTGAACTTCAAAATGTTTCGAACGGTTTAAGGGATGATATTGGAAACACGTAAAATAATGTATAAGTTCACGTCATTAACATGTATGAACTTCCATCAAACCCTTAATCATGGCTTTGAAAATTTTTTTAAACTTGTCTTATCAATATAAATATTACTTTAAACAGATCACATACCATAAGTTTAACTGGAAAAAATACAACTACAAGTAAGTGAAATATTAGCATCACAAACCAGCAATGAAACGGAAGTAATATAATCAGCCGCATGTGCATTCAAATCGCGCTGGACAAAAATATGTTTATATCAGTTGCAGAATTGCTGCAAAAATAAGGAGTAAGATAACGCAGATATACTGATGAAGAAATGCTACATTTCTTCAAGTAAACACGCGCACTAATTTATTACGCCTATATAATAACAAGTTGAAATTCGAAGAAACGATTGATGAATAATCGATCTGGAATCAAGGTTTATTTTTGCTGTGTGAATGAATTCTGTTTAAATTTATACAGATAAGTTGTTGGTTTTATTGATCAATATTGTAAGTGTGGTTCGGAAAATTGCGAAAGGCGAGGCTTTTGAAAGAGTAGAGCATGTTCAACTAACAAAATTCTAAACACAAAAGTTATGATCTTCACTTTGTTAGCTAGAGACGGAATTTGTATTGGACAAATGGTATAGTTTTATTCATGTAAAAAAAAAAATATAGACGTACTTTTCAACAACTTTTCTATTTCCCTTCCTTGGAATTTAATGTAATAACAGTAGCTTAGTCACGTGCTCTCTTTAATACTTTTATCCGCAGTAGAAAAATAACAACCTTACCTTGCTCAGTTTTTTGTTTTTTCGTTAGTTTGTAACTTAAGCATCAATATGGCTGTTGTCTAATGTAACAGCACAGAAATACGAACTGACTGGATTCTTGCTGAAAACATATTGTTTGTTGGACTTTGTGGAAAGTCACATGAGGGCTATGTGCACTAGTCGTTCCTAATAATACCACCCATCAGTGGCACAGCAGTATGTTTGTGGACTTATACCACTAGAAACCGGGTTTCGATACCTGTAGTATTCGGTGCACAAATAGCCATTTGTGTAGCTTTGTGCACAATAATAAACAACAACATTCCTAATATTGAAGTAATAGACTAGAAGGGAGGCAGCACACCGCCAACTCTCGAGCTACCTTTTTTGGAAGTTTTTCTCTATCACTCTTATAACGCATCCACGGCGTTTAAGTGCGATATTTTTAGTGGTAACGAGACGCAAACTACGGAACCTGAACTCTACAGTTCGGTACGCTAACCACTGGGCCGAGGATTCATGGTTCGCAACCCATTGCCTCAAAAAAATGCACCCCACACTTTAGAGCCGTGAAGGCACTATAAGAGTGGCTGTCAAATCCCGCTATTTGGTCAGTCAAGAGTAGCAGAGATACCATTTAGGCAGATCAAGGGAAGGAACACTAATGTGTACTGTAGTTCATGTTAACTTTATCGTTACTAAATAATATCGGAAATAATCAGAACAAATGCTCCCAAAATAGACAGATATTTATAATTTTACCCTTAAAATCCCAAAACCATCCTAGCTTCTCTGGACCTCCAATAAAAGCTGTCTGTCCTTTTCAGTCTATGACATGTAGCCCGATTATTGGATAATAACGTTGAACAGCTGCCTTCCCTCTCATCCATAAATTCAAAACCTGGGACGAGTACACGCTGCTTAGAAAGCTTTTTGTGAGCTTTGAGCAAAAATTCTGAAGCAGACCAGCATTAAAATAATATACTTTTTTTTTCAATAAAAGCTAATTCTCCAATTGTCTATGTTTATGTACATGTGCCGTTGTTCGTACGCAAAGAAAGAATAACTGTAACAAATTCAAAAGATTCTAATGAGATTAACGGTTTTATATACAAGTAAGGAAAACGATTTATTAGTATTAAAATTAAAACAAAAAGCTTTCTCGGTTGTTGCAGTATTTCATTTAGCAGATGAAATAGCTGATAGTTTTTGTAAAATTTAACACTTTAAACTTTAGGGGCCGTCGCTAACTTTTGATTATTTATTTGATTCACGTTAGATTGTCTTTCAATGATATTGCTGCGTCAGCGAGGTCACGTGACTAGTGTCACGCCACTTCTCTCGAACCTTCGGGAGATTACTAGATTTAGGGTAGTCTG
>NW_013666823.1:26554-41703 GCF_000517525.1 Limulus polyphemus
ATAAGTTTATTTGATCATTGTACCGTAGGGGGGGGGCCTGGAGGATTTTCGGTTTGACGTTTTTTTGGAATTTAGGCCTACAAGTAAGTGTGCAAGCCAGAGACAAACGTTAAGGAAATAAACTAACGTGTTACGGACTGAACTTGGAATTGTTTTCACCAAATAATAAAAACGAATCCGCTCAACAAAAGAACGACGTTACAATAATACAATTTTAGAAATAGTACAAGAAAATGTAGCTGATATCAAATTTGCACCGTCAGTCAAGATTTTGTTTGTGTTTTAGCACAAAGCTATACAATTGGCTGTCTTAGCTCTGTCCACAGCGGGGAATCGAACCGCAGATCTTAGCTGTGTAAATCCGTAAAATTACCGCTAAACCATCGGGGGACACCAAGATTTTATGTAATAATAAGGTTACCATTAAAACAATTTCATCTTTTTTTTTCTTTTTAGATCTTTTTAGTAAATAATGAAATTCATGTAATTCCAAATGTGCTTTTGAAATAGTAATTATTTCCAAAAAATTTCCTTAAAATTATTGGATACCTTTTTTTCTATTCTCTAATAATGTTTCTGATTTTTGAGTAAGGACTGTATTTACTAACGGATATGCTGCTGCCACCTAGTGGAAATATATAACAAATTAGTATGGAAAGGGAGAGAACACTTCTGTGACTTTGTACTTAATTAACAGAGTGTAACATTTCAAGAACATTATTATTTTACATATACATGCCTCTCTGTCTCTCTCTCTCTCTATATATATATATATTGCATATCCAAACACTTACGTTTGGCCCTTGGTTTTGGTTTAAACAGAATTTACACTATAACAGTTAACGAACAGATTTCAAACATCGATCTATTTACATGTCTAAATAATATACATCAGTCTAGGAAGGTAGACCATCCTCTTTCATGGTTGAATAAGTAAATTACTAAACATGTATTGTGATAAGTTAAGTACTCTGAGAAGGTAGACCATCCTCTTTCAGGGTTGAATAAGTAAATTACTAAACAATGTATTGTGACGTCTGATTTTTGATAACTTGCTGTTTTTTGTTGTTGTTCTATTAAAGTAACTTCCTTGTTTTGCAGCTGCCCCCCTTTTTTTTTGTGGTTTACGTATAACAGGCGTCTACTTTAATCTGGTATTTGACAATGAGGGTGTTTTCAGGTCTTGTTACTATTAACGACTTGCTATATTATTAATTTTTCTTATCATCTTTCTTGATAAACCTGAGCACCTGTAGAGTACTTAACTTATCACAATACAATGTTTAGTAATTTACTTATTCAACCCTGAAAGAGGATGGTCTACCTTCTCAGAGTACTTAACTTATCACAATACAATGTTTAGTAATTTACTTATTCAACCCTGAAAGAGGATGGTCTACCTTCTCAGAGTACTTAACTTATCACAATACAATGTTTAGTAATTTACTTAATCAACCCTGAAAGAGGATGGTGTACCTTCTCAGAATACTTAACTTATCAAATTTCTTCTAATAATCTAAACGTAAACAAATATAGAAAAAAGTATCATGTTTGATAATAATATATATTATATTATAGAATTTTAACGGATCTTCAAAACTGGTAACAATTTTTACAATAAAACTGGCGCATCTTATTTATTCCATTCTTAATAGTATTTCTTTGAGAATATTCCCAAGTCATCCAAAAATTCTAATTTTAAAATAAATATATTGCCACAAAATAGTTAAATAATCCATGTACTTCAAGGTCAAAGGTAGGGTGATAGTTGTTCTTGAACGGCACGAAGAACGCATAAAAAAATTCAAAGAACCTCAATCTCTTGTTAACTGTACCCTTGGCAACGTTGACAGATAACATGCAGTAGGCTGCTTCCGAATAATAAACAGTTAATATTGAAGAAGTAACATGGAGCTTTTAAGATGAAAATATGATGTATAGACCCACACACATACAGAAATATTAAACATAGGATCGGAATATAAACGTATTAGAAACAGTACTAGCAGGGATAAAAGTTATGGATTTAATTGTAGCTAGCATGTTCTACTGAGCAACAAATTTCAGCCCTTGACTTGTTCAGATGAGGAACTGTTGGAGGGAAGGAAAACAAAAGGGACAGAGAAGGATGTGAATGATAACCTTAAGGAGGTTATAGTTATTTTTGGTGACTTTTTGATAAGGCATGTGGATAGTATAGTCTGTGGGATAGATAGGGAGAAAAGAATGAGATTATGCTACCCAGGGGCACAGGTGGAGGATATAACTGACAGTGCAAGAGATATAATAAATGGGGCTAGCAATAATGCAGTTTTTGTTGTGTTACATAGGGGCTAATGATGTAGGTAAAGGTTGGTCAGAGGAGCTAATTAATAAGCACACGGGATTGATAAAGGCATTTAAAGAAAGGGCCATAACTTAATTGTGTCAGGGAAATTTCCGAGAATCAATTGTGGGAATGAAATTATAAGTAGATCACTAGGGCTGAATGCTAGGCTTAGGTTAATAATGTAAGGATGAGCAGATTGACTGGTTAGACTTGTGGGATCAGTTTAATAGGAGAAGGAAGCTTTCTGGAATGGATGATTTACGTTTAAATAGGGTAGAGACTGGCTTATTTGCAAGGGCTATAACTTAAGCTGTATGGGAAGTTTTAAACTAGAATTAGACAGCGGTGAAAGCCAGGAAAAACAAAATGCAGAAAAAAAATACGAAGTAGAGAAAAGTTTAGCATAGGAAATGAGTATAGAAATAGTTCTAAGGGTAGGCTTAATTGCTATTATTGTAATGCTAGAAGTATAAGAAATAAAATAGATGACTTTAGTGAACTGGTAGGAAAACGGAATTTTGATATAATGGGAATAACTGAAACATGGTTAAAGATAGACGATTTTGTTGACGAAAATTTCTTTGAAATACAGGATTATAGATTGTTTAATAGGGATAGAGTACTAAAAAGAGAGGGATGAGTGGTTTTATATGTAAAATGAGAGTTACATCCTGTTGAAGTTGAAGATATCAAAGATAATAGCAAGGAGATTGAATCCATTTGACTTTCTATTAGCAGATATAAAGGGAAAAAAGCTTTTAGTGAGAATTTTTTATAGACCAGATGATACTGATGAAATTAGTAAAAAATTGTACAATGAAATTAAGATTTTAGCTGTTATGAGGTCATAATTATGGATGATATTAATTTCAAATATAGAGATTTGGAAATTTTAGAGTCAAACCATGAGGGAGAAAAGTTTTTGGAAACTGTTCAGGTGGTTTTCTTCACCAATTGGTCAAGGAACCTACTAGAAATAGATTTATGTTAACTTCAAATATAGAAATGGTTGAGAGATAGAAATTGGGGAACGTCTGGGTGCAAGTGATCATTGTTCTATTAGGTTCGATGTTTTGCTGCATATTGATATCAGGAATAATATTTTGGTTACAAATTAAAAACAAAACAAATCTTGAAGGAATGTAACAAGAATTATCTGTTGTGAATTGGACAACTGAGTTATTTGGAGACACTGTTAAACGTAGAAAATTTTAAAGAGACATTTTCTTCAATGTTCAAGATAAACATATTCCTAATAGAAATAAAAAGGTAGCTGTAAGTAAAAAAACCACGTTAGCTCACAAAAGGTATAAGGGATAAAATTAAAGAAAGACATCACAAACTTAAGAAATTTAAGTTGATTGGTATTGCAGGAGATGTAGAAGATCAAGAATTTTGGTCATATAAAAAATTAGGACATTAAAAAGGATGTATGAGAAAAAGTTGGCTGAAAATGTAAAAATTAACAGTAAGGATATCTTTAAATACATTAAGGGTAAACAAAATGTTAAGTTGGGGTAGGCCTTTGAGGGATGATAAAGGAAGGCTCGTATCTGATGATTATGAGATGGCTGAGTTATTAAATTTTGCTTTTTCTTCGGGTTTTACAAATAAAGATTTAAGCAATATTCCTCATCTTGAACAGTCGATAAATTGAAAAAAGACTGAACAAAATGATCACATTAATTCTGAGCTTATTAAGAAAAAATGGGAATTTTAAAGAACGATAAGGCTCCTGGGCCAGATAATATTTCCCTAAGGGTTTTGAAAGATGATAAGGATTAGATATGTGAGTCACTTGCTACTATTTTTTGTAAGTCCTTGAATAGTGAGCAAGTGCCAGAGGATTGGAAATTAGTTAATGTTACTCCTCTTTTCAAGGGAGGTGATAAAAATTGTCCCAGTAATTATAGGCTATTAGTTGTGGGAAAAGTTTTGGAAAGTCTGATAAAAGATTCTTTGCAAAGTCATTTAACAAAATTTAGAATGTTATTGGATAGACAACACGGTTTCACTAACGGAAAATCTTACCTTACAAGTCTTTTGACATTCTTTGAAAAAGTTACTGCTTATGTAGATGAGGATAAGTGTGTAAATTTAGTATATCTGAATTTTCAGAAAGCATTTGACAAGGTGCTACATAAAAGGCTTGTAAAAGTTATCTCTATAGGTGTGAGGAATAAGTTAGCTAATTGGATAGAAGAGTGGTCTGATGGAAGAAAACAGAGGGTTGTTATAAATGGAGTTCAGTCAAAATGGATTAATGTCACAAGTGGTGTACCTCAGGGCTTAGTCTTAGAACCTTTGCTCTTTTTGATTTACATCAATGTTATAGATGTAGGAATGGTCAATACTCAAATTTGCAGATGATATTAAGGTCTTGGGTGTTGCAGGATGCTGCTACTGCTTTACAAAAGGATTTGGATTATTTAGTGAGTTGGGCGAATAAATTGCACATGGGTTTCAATTATAATAAATGCAAGATAACACATATGGGTTATCATATTTTAATTATACGTATAATTTGGACCATGACGCGAGTGTAAAATTAATTGATTTTAAAAATAAATTTTACTGTCAGCTCGGTGACAAGCTTGTAACTGAGAAGGGAGGAAAGTAATAGTATGCTGGATTCTACCTTCTTACTTCAATATAAAAAAATTCGTTTATTCTGAGCATATGCAGTTTTGCATAACACGTGGTCCAAAAACTTTGTTCTAACTGCTTTTGTTCCTTTGTAGACCTCTATAGATAATACCTGCTCTATCCAAGGTGGACATTGCTGTAATGCTGTACATAATTCAAAAAGGTCAATGGCAGCAGTGTCCTTCACTGGTAGGGCTGATGATATTTGGAGATTATGCTCTCCCATCCCACAAGTTGAAATGGAATAATCATTCACGTGAATAGCACTAATTGCTATATGTATATATCTGACGTTTCTTGTTAATTAAGAAATGTTAAATTCAGAAAGTACTACACAGGATTCCAAGTGGTTGATCTAAAAGATTTATCGAGGGAAGAAAGCAAGTTAATCAATTCACAAGTCCAGTAGAAGGCGCCTATCCAATGTTCTAATGCTATCTATATTATCAATTACTTGAATAACTGTTTCGTTGTGAACAAGCTTAAACTGGTAAAATATAACTTTAACAATTTCATTTAGATCATTAAATATCAAGATTGGGTTTAGGTTTTTATTAACTCAAAATTCTTTTATTTATCTTAACACCAACTTCTTTTTGATATTATTCATTTTATTTTGAATTATCTTTACTCATCATTCAGAAGAACTAGTAATCCAGTAAACTAGTATTTTTTATCCCAGAGCGGGTCAAGTGACCACAGCGTCAACAGGGGTAGTTACATTAGTAATTATAAGTGTATGTTCAACAATATACTTCATTTCCAACAATAAAGAAAATATGATAAGTTTGTTTTTGAATTTATGCACAAAGCTACACAATGGGCTATCTGTGCTCTGCCCACCACGGGTATCGAAACCCGGTTTCTAGCGTTGTAAGTCCGCAGACATAGCTCTGTGGGCAAATATGATAAGAAAAATGAGATTAGAAATGAAAACTACTAGCAAGCGTTTGTTCGGTTTCAAGAAAGAATTTTAATTACTCTTCAGAAGAGTTTAAGAAAGAACGACACAAACTACTTTGTCAACAATAATCTTCCCTACATTTACTAAGGTTATGGAAAGTGACAAATGTTGAGTTTTCTAGGTGTTCCATGATAAAAAAAATCATTTCCATAGTGGGTGTTAGTGCTTGTTTTGTTGTTAAGCGCAAAGCTGCACGATGGGCTATATACGATGTGCCCACCTCAGGATCGAAGTCCATTTTTAGTGTTATAAGCCCTCAAGTTTCCCATTGAATCATAAAGAGGCATATATAAATAGTTAATTCACAATTGTCACAACAAACACTGGCTGTATTATATTACTTTTTCAAAGAAATTTAAGACTACCTTACGTTTTTCCTCTTTATTTACGATATTACTTTTTAAGATTTAGACATAATTAAAAACAAGTAGATAAAAAAGTGTTACCAGTGTGATTAAAGCGTAATTCTTAATTATATTGACAAGTGCTTGAAGCAACTCAGGTGAAACTGTGGTTACTGTTCAGTTACCGAAATGCAAAATATTTTTGGTCTCGTCACAATTTTTTATGAATACTAAAAAGTTAACAAGATATATGAAACGAGACTTTGGCACTCAAGTTAAAATATTTATTTTTGCTCTTCTATTGTGTGATATTGTTACTATTAACAATTCGTAAGTGATAAAAGCTAAAATACTATACTACAAAGCAACGTATAAAACAGTATTAGGTCGTCAAGAAACTAATGTCGCGTTTTGGAACACTTTCATTACTCCCCCCCCCCAAAAAAAAAACGTACATTTCGTATAATAGTTAACCGAACCGCCTAAACGTCACGTTAGTGTAGCCTATATGATGTGTAAAGTTTAGTATACTTTATTCCCTTATACACACAACAACAAATCTGCCACAATTGACGATGAAAAAGCGAACCTTTTCCGCATATTACCTTCACGCCAGAATCACAGTAATTTGACCAATTACACTTCGCCAATCCCCATTCCATCAAACATGCTCGCCCTTTCAGCCGTGGGGGCGTTATAAAGTGACGGTCAGTCCCACTATTCGTTGGTAAAAGAGTAGCCCAAGAGTTGGCGGTAGGTGGTGATGACTAGCTGCCTTCACTCTAGTCTTACACTGCTAAATTAGGGATGGCTAGCACAGATAGCCCTCGTGTAGTTTTGCGCGAAATTCAAATCAAACCAAACCACTTCGCCAATATCAATAAATACATTAGGGAAAACAAAAACACCTTCACACCCAAATTCCACAATACTTTCAACCCGTATTCAATACAAACAAACCCTAGCATTGACAGATCAATCTCGATTCCTGAACTCAAAATTAACATTAAACAACTCAAAAACACAGTCCCCAGCGACGACGGCATACGTAACATCATTTTAAAAAACGCATCGCACACCCTACTACAAAATCTCTGTACAACATACAACCTCTCTCTCAAATCCGGTTACTAACCTACAGCATGAAAATCCCCCACAATAACCGTAATCCCAAAGAAAAGTGTTAACCTTAACGACCCGCTAACTATAGACCAATTAGCTTAATAAACTGTCTAGGGAAAATACTGGAAAAATCATCATAGCCAGACCCCTTCAACTCTTAGAATCAAACAAACTCCTATCAGACACACAGAACGCATCCATAAAACGCAGACAGACAAGTGACCACTTAGACAGATTGACTGAAACTATTTATCGAGGTTTCAACAACAACCACGCGACAGTTGCCACTTTCTTGGACGTCAAGAAAGCGTTTGACAGCATGTGGCACAACGGACTCCGCTACAATCTCACCCAGTACAACATACCAACAACCATCATTCGCTGGATATCCAGCTTCCTAACTTATAGAACAGCCCGGATCCGAATAACAATAAACTATCAACGCCCTTTACACGCAATGCAGGGGTCCCCCAAGGATCTGTCCTAAGCCCACTCCTGTATATTTTATTCCTACAGGACATTAATTTCGCTTCACTCACAAACACATACACTTCCCAATATGCTGACCACGTCGCCATGTGGAGCTCGTCACGTGACCCGCGTCTAGCCGCACGCAGAACACAATCACTCTTAAATCACCTAACCACATGGTGTAACACCTGGCGTGTCCTACTCAACCCACTAAAGACACAAGCAATCATCTTCAGAATAACCCTCAAAAGAAAGAAATATAAAATACCAAACTTAACCTCTGCAACACACAAATCAAGTTCACGAACCATGTTAAATTGCTCGGAGTAACCTTCAATTACAAACTAAAATGGAACACTCACCTAAACAAACCACTCAAAGCAACCACATAACAGATTAACTATCTCAAGAAAATAGGGGGATTTGCAAAAGATTGCGACCCCCATTCTCCCACCTTCATCTACAAAATGTACATTAGACCACTACTAGAATACGCGAACCCAATCACCTTCAACATGCTACAACATTTACACACCAAACTAGAAACAACACAATCCCAAGCAATTCAAATTGCCCATCATCTTCGTAACTATACCCCAGCATCTTACTCTAACAAGATCAGCAATTTAAAAACAATTGAACAGAGACTCACCGACCAAGCCTGTACACACTACATCAAAACAATCTCGCAGCACAATTTCATAAACTTTCTAATACCCCCCCCCCCCCGGTGCAAATACACCTCACCATACCAACACTCGCAAGAACAAGTCACCGAGCATACCTGGTTCTGACCCGGCTCGTCTAATGGATCCATCTGACCAATGGCTCATCAAGATTATGTTTTCTTCTCCAACTCCAGACCACTCCCAGCATCTCCCGACAGCCTCCTCTCCATTCATCACCACCGATCAACTGATATGTATATGTTTTACTGCCTATCATGTTTTGTTGTAATTTTCTGTCTTTGATTCTTCCTTTACTTTACTTCACCTCATTCATGTTAATTCTCAAGTATTGTTAAACCTTAACTTGCTATTCTGTGTATGCTATGTCAACAATTATGTATTATACCACATCCCATGGCAAATAAAGAAAGGGACATATCGTCCTCTTACGAAACGGCGCTGCCAGCAAGCCGGGGGGAAGTGCGCTTGCTGTGTCTGTGTTCTCCCTGCTCTGTCATCGCTTCATCGGGCCAGCTGAGAATCTCTAACACAACTCCCTATCTCTTACAAACTCTGTTAAAACATACCACGAAAGCAACAAAAACTCGTTCACCAGGACAAGGTAAAAGTCTTCTCCTCACAGCTCTCCCTACCGCTTGTGGTGCCAACGTCAGAAAACATTTTTAAATATTTCATTTATACACCCAATACCAAACGTTACAAAATTTAATTTCAGGAAGCGGGGTGAAGAGAAACAAAAGTTTCTGACCGCCCCAGGTTATATTATGTTCCTCAGAGGGGAACGAAATGTACTTTTAACCTAAATTCCTATCATGCTATATTGGATTGGAAACGCCCTTCACTTGTCAATCGGAAACATGTTCTTCTCCACGACAATGCTCGTCCACATGTGGAACGTTTGACGCAACACAAGATGATGGAGTTGGGAAGTTCTCCCCCACCCACCGTATTCTCCAGATATGACACCATCAGATTACCATCTTAATGGGAAAACGTATGCAAATGTGGAAGGTGTTGCAAAAATATGCCGATGTCCTCTTTTTAAAGCAAAGTGATTTCTTTAATCAGGGCATTAACAACCTGATTGTAAGATCGAAAAGAATGGAGGCTATTTCATTTAATAAATGTTTTGTTTTGATATACAAGTTGTTCGAGGTTTTCATCTAAAAAAAAAGCGACATTAATTTCTTGACGACTTAATATATATTGTTAGGAGATTGAATTATTTTGTCAGAGTATATGTTTCACGGAGACAAATACGAGATGTTGTCTCAAGGTATTATTTCACCACAAGAAACTAGTTTGATTATTTCTGATGTCATTAGACCAAGCTTAGATGTCTAACGTTACAACTCTCTTCCAAACAAATTGGTTTCAAAATGTGAGACTGATTTGTTTCTTTGTACATAAATGCTTCTGGTATGTGCAATCCGTTCTTCTTCACGGCTTCAGTGGTGAAACCAGACTACATTTCTTAAGCTCAGTGGTTCTCAAACCTTTCAGGAACGCATATAACTTTTTGTTTTTAAGTACAAACCTAGGCCTAATTAAAAAACACGAAAAACTAGTAGCCAAAAATAATATTTTTAACACTTACCCAATAACTTTAAGGATACGATTTTTTTCCTGGTACAATTGAAGAATATTTGGTGCGATTTCTATCAATTTAATATGAAAACACTTGTTAGGCTATGCGGGTTGAAAACGAGTCTAGGAGTGAAGATAGTAGTGTGTACGTAAAAGCGAGAAGCTTAAACTGGGCTTATTACAAGTTTTATAATTTTCCGTGTACCACCGGCTTTAACTCTACGTACCACTAATGGTACGTATACCACAGTTTATGAATGCCTAACTTAGATAATTAATTAGCTTTGAAAGTCTGTATCGCCGTATTTCTATTTTGAAGATGTCGTCCACATACCTAATAATCCACAAGGTAGAGTGATGTAATCTTTTCGCAAATTTTCAAGATGTGGTCATATGACACATTACCATTAAGCTGAAAATGTTACCATACTCGAAGATTTTCATTACAATCTTCTACCCACCCCAGAGATAAAATGTTTTGTATTGGAGAAATGTAACTTTGACTGTACAAATAAGATTGCATGAGCCTTACTCATTCAAAATCATTTGTGATTAGCAATACCATGAGAATGTTTATCATAATTGATCTTTTCTTTATATATTTAAGGTTACTTAGTTAAGTAAACATTTCTTATGTAACTCTAAGAAAAGATGTGAAGAATGTATTACATACGTGCGACTGTTGTGCATTTTGGACGGTGCAAGTTAAATCGTGCAAAAATTGGAAAATAAACCGCCATTATAGGAAGAACAGCATTTTATTGATACAAGAGGGTTGAAATCTCTTGTATTAAACTTCCAGGGAGGAGTCGTGAGCTTCAAGCATGGTAGTTTTATGTCCTATAGCGGCTTTTGAGGGAGAAGTCGTGGACTTTAAACATAGAGAACTGTACAGTAAGACAGGTACTTACGTTTCGATTTGTTTATTGTGAATTTGGGCCGTTGGTCTTTCGTAGCTGCAAGCACGTTGGTAACGCCGTTGTACTATACAAGGCTTAACTATTGTTTGATCTGTAAAACTTCGAAACTGTCTCCAAAATGAAGATTAATCGTCACACTTTTTAAACAAGGTCGCTATTTGATAAAAATCCCTTTGAATTGTTTATATAATTAAAAACACTTAATAAATACAGAATTTTACTTTAAAAGATGATTGCCACTCACTTTCATTTGTTTCTCTACCCAACAAACCCCAAAACAAGGCAAGAAACCATCGCTAAGATACCAAACCAGAAAGTGACCAACCCACTAAATTGTTCATCTTTCTTCTTGATTTGGTTGAGATAACTCTACAATTACTTTAGCACTAACGTCAGTTTAAGCCTAAATTCACTGTGTGTGTAACTGGGCATTGCACGATGTCATCATTTAGTCATAATAACTAGTAGAAATTAAACAAAAACCTCAATTCTAGTATTGTTTGTTTGTAGTTAAGTACAAAGCTAAACAATTGGCTATTTGTGCTCTGCCCACCACCGGTATCAAAAGTTAATATAGGTATTAATATAAAAAAGAAAAGAAATATTTTCTCTTTTCAAAAATTTTCAGGGAGCCTGGCCTCCCTTTCCTCTTCTGTTTACGACGGTGCCTTCTGCAATGGAAACTACGCTGCAGGGCTATTATCAAGATGCACGGATGTTAGAACATGAAAGGACTGTAACAAAGTGATGAGGCTCCAAAATCGTTTTAATATAAAGTACTGAACCCTCTGTAATTGAGAACTGCAAATTCTGTAGCGAATTTATGTAACCCTTGTTGAAGTGGTATATGTAAATATGACACAGGGAAAAGGAAGTCATGAGCTTGGCCATGACAGCTTGCAATGGAGCATTTTGCAACTGAAACTATAATGCAGGGTTATTGTTATGATACACGGTCTTCAGACAGTGCATGACCAGACTGTAATGACAGGGTGAGGCTCCAAAATCATTTTAGTTGTAATATAACGTACTGAACCCTTTGTAGTTGAGACCTGCTAACTCCCAAGCAAATTTACAGAGCCTTTACTAAAGAAATATATTTAAAATGATACATTGAAAACAAAATTATAATGTTTAATCTGCCCAAATGCTTCCTTTTTTTTTCTCACTTTTCCTCACAGTATTTCCTTTTATTTTTAATTACATAAGTATAAATAAGGATACTTTAAGTAGTATCAGTAACAACAAACATTTGGCATAAAATGATGAAAAAATGAAGTGTCTTAAATACGTTCAAAAATTATATCAAATTGTTTACTCAAACTTTTTCTTATATCCATGCCAAACCACACCCCATCACCTATCTTAGTCTCCTAAGTCTAATTATTAGAAGAGCCATTCTATCAGATTTCAATGCCACCATGAATGAACAGGATCACATTGAATGATAACCTTCATATTTAAAATTATATGCTAGAGTCATACATTTCCACAGATTTACTGAATGTATCGTAAAAGAGATTTTGAAAAATTTATTGTTCAGATTCTACAACAAATTTATAGTTGTTTAAATCTCCCTGGCAATGTACAGTGCATTCTGAGGAAGACGAAGAAAAAAAAAATCAATCAAATGTGTATAAAATTTGATAAAACCTTTATAGTTTGAAAAAAAGAAATACCTATGGTTTATTAC
Source organism: Limulus polyphemus (assembly GCF_000517525.1). Taxonomy (NCBI): domain Eukaryota; kingdom Metazoa; phylum Arthropoda; class Merostomata; order Xiphosura; family Limulidae; genus Limulus; species Limulus polyphemus. Next base: position 39,320 of record NW_013666823.1, read on the forward strand.
TGAAACAATTTGTATCTTTATGTGTGTTTGATACTGTATTATATTCAATCCCATGTAATGGTGATATTCTTAAAATACCCTTCAGAACTTACTAAGTTCTTCAAACAACTTTATAACATCAGTTTGGGAAAAAAAAACATGAGATCTATTGTTTGCCAATAATTTTATATAACTTACCACAAAAACATTTGTTTTCTCTGATATCTGGTTGAGACAAACTTTTAAAAAACACCATTTGAACAGGTTTGTTTCTACACAAACAACTAATTCAAATATATCATGCACTGGATGACAAAGATATTCTCAAATAAACAGCAATCTGGTGATGTTTGAATAAACTTCCTTTAAGCACTACAAAAGAAATACAGGGCTTATCTAAACAAATGGAAACAATTTAATGAACACACTTTTTATCATCTTCTGTGAAATTTGAAGAACCTCAAGGTCTGTACTTAAACAAGAACATGCCATATTTACATACAATATACAAGTGAAACAATTAAACTGAAAAAAATCTTTGGCCATAATCATGAATGCATGTTTTTGTTGGTTTATTGTAAAGCACAAAGCTACACAAAAAGCCATCTGTGCTCTGTCCATCTCGCGCATTAAAACCCAATTTTTAGGGTTATAAGCCCACTGACTTACTGCCGAGTCCATACAAAAACTGCTATAAACACAATTTTAAGCAAAATCTATGAGAACTTTATTATTTTGTATTTGGAAAATAGACACACAGATTCAACACTTTTTCTGAACCAGAAAGATTCAAAATAAATTATAGTAAGATTCTGAATTTTGTGATATGCAGTATAACATGAAACATTAAACAGAATTTCAATATTAATAAATACAAGATGTGGCTTAGTGATGACTTTCTTGCATTTTTTCCCTAAATGTTTAACCTCAGTATAGCTCAGATGCATCTCATAAACAATGGTTCATTTATGACACAATAACATGAAACATAGAAACTATCAACATCCATAACAAATTTCAGCTTCTCTGTTAAATTCCTGGTAATTTTATTGTTTCCATGAACAACATTCTTTAGTTTAAAGTCCCAAAAATTACATTACTGTCTCATTCACACAGTTTGCAATCCTCAAACACATCATTTTATTTCTAACACTTAGCAGTAAACAACACGACTTCGTGGTCGCAAACGTCTATCAGTTTGTTTAATTGTCTGCTGTAATGAAGTCTGATTACAGACCAGATCTTCTCTAAAATGTTGCAAGTTCCATTTCAATTTTAACACATGGTTTCGGAGTTCTTTTGTTTTAAAAGCTAAGAGATTTTTTTGATGCGGATGCATGTGAAAACTTTTATACTGAATGCTTTCCTCAATGAGTTTTTCCATGTTTTTCTGCACAGTTATTCTTTGAGACCTGTATTTTTCCTGGAAACGAATGTTTTTACATTTATTCTTTCCAAGACTGCTACTTTCGTGTGTAATATTCATTACAACTGGACGCTTATTAAATGCAACACTATCATCAAACACTATTGCAGCACGATTTCCTACACAGCTGGGAGTTCCTAAGAAAAATATTTTCCGATCTTTTAGCAAAACAGTATGTAACACTTTATTTTCAATATCCATATAAGCATTGTTTTCTACCTTACTGTTTTCAGTTTCATTGTTTTCAGCATCAGGTTCTACCTCAAAAATACTGACAATTTCATCATCCTCATCCTCTTGTGGCCTGATAAGGTCACATTCAGAGTTTGTATGTATGACCTCCCCAAGGTGATCATTCATTTTTGGCATTTCCATTTCAGTGCTTTTATGGTCAACATGGTGCTCTCCATTTTGTACCAGAAGCTACAGAAACACACACAGTGTAAAAACATTTTGTAAAAGAAAAAAAAAAAATGAATAACACTCTTACTGAAAATACTTTAATTACTGAAAATGTTCATTTACTTGTTCTGCAGTTTAAATAAAGCTTAAATAAAACCCCACTTAACTCATAACCATTTTGTGCTTGTTATAGTTTTCATGCTATAAGTTTTAAATTAGTAAGCAAATGTTAACAAAATTTGGTATATTATCAGTAAACATTACAATGCTTTAATATGCAAAATATCAAATGTTTTTATTAAGTCTTAAGGTTTGTAAAGCAATGTTTTTCTCATGCCCTTTTTTTTTCTTTTAGCATGGTGCCTATCTAACATGCGAAGTAATTTTCATTTTAAGATTAAAAATACTTTTATTTATCAGAAAAGTTTCAAATTTCACATGCAAAATCTCTATAATGTCCAGATAGTTATCAAACATTTCTTAAAAAAAACTTTATATTGTATTTATTATTATCAGTAACGAATCTCAGTACTGGATGGGTAGATTTGACCTGAACTCTTAACCACCATAAAAAATT
>NW_013666823.1:42162-47564 GCF_000517525.1 Limulus polyphemus
ATACATTCGAATAACTAAAAAATCATAAATTACTTCATTAATAGTATAGAATTCCACTATAATTTATCAAGTTTAGTGACTAAGATGTACTTTAGTCTAAAAAAAATATGAAATTTCAAGCAGATTAAAGATACACCCTACCTCCTTGAAATATTGGTTCAAAAGAAAGAAATGATATACAATCCCGTTAAAATGGCTGAGAAAGCCAATAGGGGGATATTCTGAGCTTTCAATTGGTTATTCATGTCATATATAGAAGTGAGTGTATATAAAGGAGCATTTCCAAAAATGGAAAGAGGTGGGTGGGGTGCCACTGTGTTTGATTTATTACATGAGCAATATCTTAGCAAATAGAAAAGATAAGATGTTCTTTATTTTATATTCTAGCTTGTCAATATCAGTAATTTGAGTTTTTAATTCGTACAAAACTATAGATCTGGTATTTTGACTTCACAAACATCTAATTTGAACCAGTGCTGCATTCAACGTAGCACATGACACAAATTGATGTTTATCTGTGATTTTTAATACTTATTTTTAAATTAAGAAATTGAGTAATGCATAGTACTAAAATTTGTACTATAATCTACAGTTTGATACCAAATTTAGTGGCATAAATTCATGAAATAGTAGTTTAATAAAATTTTGAATGCAAGTCAACAAATGAGAATAACATGGCCTTTCACCTGTGACCCATCTCAAAAGGTTTAACAGAAACATGGGAGTAAAATAGTACAATCTGAGGTACTATTATATTTCAGTTTTTTCACTGTATTGCTCCATACAATTCCCATTGCATAGCATTAAAAATATCTTTAATTGATCTTGTTTACTGAACCATTTTGTTACATTAAGAAATCAATACTTATTAGCAGGTCAAGCTCAGGTTTTGAAGAGAGCTGGTGTGCTAACCAAACTCTGTCTGTAAATCAGACTTTTGATTTTAGTGAAATGCTCCCGACTCTTTCTAGAGTGAGACAGCATTTCAGCTTCTATGTTGAGGCTTTCAATAAACTGAAGATTGCTTCAGTATAGAAGATGAAGCTTCACCCCCACTCTAGAAAAGGCAGGAGCAGTCTATTAACACCAAATCTCTACTATGCCTATACTGCCTAAAATAATCCTGAAACAATAATTACCTTAAATATAATTACCGAGAACATTAGAGAGTAATTATGTTGGCTCTACAGCATAAATCCTATAACCTAAAAATAATCACACAATTTGGCTACAGATATTTTCTTAAAGTAGCCTTCAAACATACGAGGTACTTTCCATACAATGATTCTTATAATATGGAAAATTCTTCACAGATATTAAACTCTCAATAAATATACATATTGCAAAGTTACATCACTATTCAATTTGAAAACTTAAGTTAACAAAAGATGAATGTCCATAAAAGACCTAAAATTATTCATATCAGAATACGATGAAAATTTTTACAAATACAGTGAGAGATAAAATAAATTGTTCAATGTTATATTCTTACCACATCATAATTTCCAAGATGGCTTCCACTAACATGCGAGAACCTGTAAATTAATCAGAGTATATTTTTTGTGATAATCATTTCAGGAACAGTTAAATAATATATTGTATACTTACTAACATATATGACAATTTAAATCAACTCATATAGTTGACCAAAACACTGACATTTCATTATGGCAGCCCATTTAACAGAATTGGTAAGCAAAATATTAGCATGTCTTGCATCTGCATTATATGGCATCTACACGAAAAATTCCTTAGTTTCATGTTCCAGTACTTGAATTAGCTTACAATTTAATAATTTTATTCAGTGGTTCTTAAACATTTTTGTTGATGGACCACCTGATTTTTTTTTTATCTCAACAGACCACAATGGGATCCTGCTGCTGCTGCTTCCTTACTGTAATCATGCAACCTTCCCATGGACCAGCTGCAGAAAACAGATTGAGAACCTCTGAGCTACATCATTTGCATCACCATAGTCAGCAGACTCACAGCTCTGATTGCCCGCATTATGTGCTATTTGTATGGTTTTGGAAGAAGCAGTGAAAGTCTTGGTGATGGTAGCCTAGTTATTACAAAGCTGGTGTAACATGGGTACAATATCCCTGAGGGACACTAGCAAATCAACCACATACTGGATGATTTTGTAGGAGATTTATAAGGAGTAAACCTTCAAATCTTTGGGAACATGGAGTAGAAAATTACCAAAATGTATCCATGTACACAAAATTCCCTGCAAGTTTCAATTCCATATTCTACATATGACTATTCCAAATTACATAGAGCCACTAAAGCCATATTTCCATCTCATATTAAGTTTCTGTGACATACTGAGACATTTTATGCCTTAGATGACACCCATCCTTTCAAAAATTACTCTCTTCTGGTACTTCATATTTATCACGAATTATGCACTATGGTTATATAACAGAAAAGTGCATTTCAAATTATATATTGCAATCTTTAGACTATGTTAGTATGCTGTGGAAGATGCTAGCTTAATATTGTATCTTGGAGAGGTGCAAGAAGATTGGAAGTTAGCTAATGCTATACCTCTTTTCAAGGAAGGTGATAACAATTGACTCAATAATTATAGGCCTATTAGTCTTACATCAATGGTGAGAAAAGTTTTTGAAAGACCGACAAAGGATGCTTTGCAAAGTTATTTAACAGTTTAATTTTTTTTATTGTTCAGCCATCATGGTTTCATGCCTATCTAATCTTTTGAAATTCTTTTAAGAGGTTATTGTTTATGAAGATGAGGATACAGGTGTGGATTTGGTGTATCTGGATTTTCAGAAAGCATTTGTCAAGGTGCCACATAAAAGGATTGTTAAAAAAGTTATTTCTGTTGGTGTGGGGAATAGGTTGGCTCATTGAATAAAAAACTGCCTGGATGGAAGAAAGCAGTACAATCAAACTTGATTAATGTCACAAGTAGGGCACCTCAAGATGCAGTGTTAGGACCTTTACACTTTTTGATTTACATCAATAACATAGATGAAGAAATGGTCAATAAATTATTTAAATTTACTGATAATATTAAAGTTGTGGGTGTTGCTAGTTGCGAGGAGGAGGATTCTACTTCAAAAGGATTTGGATCTTTTGGTGAATTGGGCAAATGGCTTTTAATTATAATAAAATGCAGGGTAATGCATGTGGGATATCACAATTTGAATTGTGATTATAATTTTGATAGGAATAACCTTAACACTGTTATGGAAGAAAAATTTTAGTATTCTGGTTATTCAATCTCTTAAGCTTTCCAAACAATGTTCTGTTGCTTGTTGAAGATAGTATGTTTAGGCCACATTTGAAGTACTGTTCAGTTTTGGGTTCCTTACTTTAGAAAAAAACATTGAATTATTGAAAAGGGTGAATAGGATGATACTTGGGATAGCAAGGTTGTCATACGAGGATGGGTAATGATCTCTGAAATTATTTTCTCTTGAAAACAGAAGAGTTAGAAGGAATCTGATTGAAGTATTTAAGATTGATAAGAGAATTGACAGTGTTGATGGATCTCTTTTTTTTCATATTTAATGGTCAGAATGGTAAGACTAGGGGACACATATGTAAATTTTGGCAGGATAAAAGTCATCTTTAGCTAAGGCAGTTTTATTTTTCTAACACAGTGGTTGGCATTTGGAATGGGATGCCTTCAGACGTAATAGATGCAGTTACTTTAAGGGAAGGCTTGATAAACATTTGAATGATAAAGGTGGGCTCTGAGGGTTTTAATCCAGTTTTGTATAGTGGAGAGACTGCTTAGATGGACCAACGGGTTCCTTGTAATTTTTAAACTATATATATGGGTGGGTGTGGGCAGGGGTATTCAAACATATTATATAAACAAATTACCATTTGACTCTTTAAGGTTATCTTTTCACACCCACCCTTGAAGAGAGTAAACCTTAAATCCAACCCTTATTTTTCAGGAAATCACCTCTTAATCATTTGTTTGTAGTTAAGCATGAAGGTATACAATGGGCTACCTGTGCTTTGCCAATCCAGTTTTTAGTGTTATAAGCCTTCAGACTTTCAGCTGTGTCAATGGAGGGGGGGGGGTCTCTTAATTGAATTTATTTGGAGGTTGATCCATTGGACTGACTCCACGCTGGAGAAGTAATGTTGACTATAATATCAAATTCACTACATGTGTTTACATATGTGGCAAGCTTTTAGTAAAATGTACTCAAAATTTAAGATGCATTACAAAAGTATTTGTACTTAAGATATGTTGTAAGGTGATGTTCAAGTGAAAAATAAAGATACTTTTGCTCATTGTACAGTTTGAATATTGTATTTGTATGACCTCTAGCTCCTCCAAAATGCACATCTAGTTTTTACTCTCATTTACTATCAACTGTCACTAAATTATAAATTTAGGGTACAATTAATAGTTGATAACTCTGCTATAATACCACATTGAATTGCACTCTGTAAAAGGTTGTGGCATGTACAATTTGAACCCCACCCACCAATGCATGCAGAGTTAAACTTCTGTAAAGTGCTGATCTTAACTATTATAGATGGCAATTCATTCCTTAGGTCAATCACTGTTATAAAAATTAACATTCTTAACTGGATCTCAGTCTGTATTTTACAAATCTTAAGCTTATGTCCTCTCATCCCAGGATCTTCAGAATATAACACAAAGAAAGCAGAGGTCTTTGTTCTATCAATTCCTCTGATAATCATGCCAACTTCACTACAATTACCTCTTATACTTCTCTTTTAACTAGAAAATAAAGTAGATTTTAACTTAACCCTGCAAGACAATCCTTTCGTCCCTGGAATCATTCTAGTAGCTCTCCTCTGAACCCTTTACAACAAGTCAAGATACTCTCTTAAATAAGGAAAACAAAACTCTATACAGTATTTTAAGCGCAGTTTAACTAGTGACTTGAATAGTGGTTACTTTTTTGGCTTGTAATCAATATGTCTATAAACATGTACTATTATCTTTACTAATAGTAACAGAGAGGTCCTTTTATTGCTTGAGTGTCTTAAGCCACCAAGATTTTTTCAGTAATTCGGTGGGTTCCAATCTATAACAAAAGTGATCCAAATTATGGGTCATATGATCATTATTAGAAAATCCAAGGCTCTTTATATGCAATTAAAAGTTCTTTTTTTTTGTTTACTTGAATTATTTGTTAAGGTAACTTGAAATTATTGGTCTGATTTCATGAAATTTTAAAGGGACAAAAGGAGCTTATTAGCCCACCAAAGATGTCCCTTCAAGCTCCCAACTATAACCACTCCTTACTACTCATGTATTCATCCAATATTTTCTTGAACTCAGTTAAATCTTCTGTCCCCACTACCCTTGAAGGCAGCTCATTCCAAAAGCCAACCACCCTGTTTGAAAAGTAATACTGTCTAAACTGCAGACAATTTTT
>NW_013666823.1:48204-59575 GCF_000517525.1 Limulus polyphemus
CACTGCTAAACACAAAAACATTTGATGGATCTATATTAACAATACCCTTAATAATCTTACACTTGAATCAAATCCCCTCAGACCCTTCTCTTCTCCAGAGAAAACAAGTTTAGATATTTTATTTTCTCATTCAAGTATCATCCTAGTGGCTCTTCTCTGAAGCTTCTCCAACAATTCAAAGTCCTTGAGGAAGGGACCACAAAACTGTATACAATGCTCTAAATGAGGCCTTACAAGTTATCTATACAGTGAAACCATAATATCCTTTGTCTTTTATTCAATATTTCTATAGATATTACCCAAAATCCTATTAGCCCTATTGCTAGTTACAATACACTGTTTAGATATCTTAAGTGATTTTTTTTATCGCAACACCAATTCCCATTCAAATTGTAGCAATAATATGAATTGTGCAAACCTACATGAATCACCATACATTTTGGATAGTTAAACATCATCTGCTACATACTGGCCTAATGCATCAAATGATCTAAATCTCCCTGCAAGACTGCAGCATTTTTGATACACTTAGCCACCCCGAAAATCTTAATTTCATCTGCAAACTTCAAAATTTTGTTAGTCATTCCAGAGTCAATATCATTAATATATATCACAAACAGCAGAGGACCCACCACAGATCCCTGAAGCACACTGCTTGTAACTATGATCCAGTCAGATCTAACTCTATTTATTACTATTCTCTACTTTTTACTCTCCAGCCAATTTTCTATCTAATTTAATAACATTCCCCCCACACCCACAGATTTAAGTTTTGTAACAAGTCTTTTGTGAGGCACCTTATCAAATGCTTTTTGAAAATCAAGGTAAACCAAATCCACAGTATTTCCTTCATCAACTCTTATAGTAACATCCTCAAAGAATGTCAGAAGATTTGTTAAACAAGACTTTCTCTGAGTTAAACCATGCTGGCTCTTTGACACTATATCAAACTACTTTAAGTGACTCTGCAATGCATCTTTAGTCACACTTTCCAACTACGTATTAATCTGGTCACATGAAGATAACTACTACCCCAATTTATAGATCACTGCATATCAATAAAATTCCCATAATCTGGCAACACGATGATAATTATGTATTTCACTATAAATTAATCAATCTCAATATTTACTGTATATGCCCAAATATAATTCACACTTTTTTTCCTCCAAATAACTCCTGAAAAAATTGACTGCACATTACATTTGGGCACCTTCAGTTGAATGATTAGCTTAGTGTATTAAAATGTATAAACTTTTCAATATATTTTATAAAAATGGATATGTAAAAAAAATGTCAATGAAAGATTTCCAAAAATATTTAATACATCGATAGTTTTTACTGTATTGAGAAACTATTCAATACATTTTATACAACTGTTGTGAAAAAAAAAAAATGTTCTTCAATTTAAACATTCAAAACTGGATGTGCATTATATTCAAGCAAATACAATGGTTCACATTGAAAGTGAAAAAAAAAATATGCCTAGTATTCCAAGGTATACTAGTGAAAAAGATAATCATAATCACACAGCTATATTCACCAAATTATTATTATTCATTTTGCCTAGAACTTTACTTATAAGCAGATCTTCTTTGTATGCAAAAAATAAATGAACATACATGTTTCCTCTTGAATTGAAGGTAGATTTCTCTCTTCTTTCAACTGATGGATACTCTTTAGTGTTCTGTTAATCAAGGCCTCTTTTAAGTTACTTTTTTTTTGCTTGTGTTGCTCTATAAATAATAAAATTAAACTTATGTTGATATTTAACATTGGCAAACAGTGTAAATGAAATTTTTTCTCTCATGATTTATAAGCCTAATTTCTGATAAAGAAGTTAGCACACATAATCATATACAAAAGTTGTCATGATTTTCAAACGAGACCCATAACTCAAGCTCTTTCGAATAATTCACTATTCTTCTTCAGGAGAATAAATGGTCTGTGCTGTCCTAGCACATCAGTATGATGCAGGTACCTCAGTATTTTTCATGAAGTTTTCTGAGTAGTCTGAAAGTCTTGCTAGAGTTTAAATCAGAGTGCACTTGGGCAACTGTATTGGAGAGAGTGTTTATTTCAAGGAGAATATATGGTTTTGCTTTGTGACAGGTAAAATGTTCAGCTTCCATTAGGTTTAGAAAGTCATCTGGTTTAAGGCTTTGTGAATGGTTGTTGGATGAAAGGTGATGACTTCCCTCAAAGGTTGTAGAGGATTCTGTGTATGGAAGAACAAAAGCCTCAGTGGTTGTGGAGTTTGGAAGGTTATCAAAAATCAAATATTGCTCTAGGAATAATAGTAGAAGCCTTAAAATCTCCATAACAACTAAATTTGGGAAAAGGTTATAAAGGGGTTAGTAAGTGTATAGAGGAATAATAATAATAATGAACTATTCTAAAGTGCTCGAGTTTTGGGTCTCGTTTGAACCCCAATTTATAAGTCTATGTATATATTCTTATATAACCATGCCTGTAACTGGGGTATTGACCACTGTTCTTGATCGAAATAAGTTTCCACAAACACTTCAATGCCACAAAGCTTAGAGTCTAGTTGTAATAGTGATAATGCTATAGTTATTAAACAATATTTTAAATTCAGACCAAAACTACTCACCAGTCACGATTCAGCCTGTTCATATACGTTAATAGCTACGGCCATGTTGTCTCGTCGGTTTGCTGTACTGACTCAAAAGTGAAACTTAAAGACGCTATTACTTTAGATGGTAGAGAAATTAGTTAATAACTTAATGAATTATTACTAGTAGTAGTAGCCCTTGCTTATTCCAACGGACTGTAATAACCATAACTTCCTATTAATAATATAATTACTTGCTTTCCACTATATTATTGACAATATTAGTAGTTATTAGATACCTAATCTGAATATTATACTTTTAAGTTTTATATTTATATAGGCCTATCTCACTAACTTCGTCGGCCGAGTGTCAGTGTGAGCATGTGATATTTGTTATGAAAGTATACTGTGAAGTAAACAGTCATCAAACTGTTAACCTACATGAGAAATTTTTAATTACAGAGATTATAAATCCGCCTTTGCGTTGACTTACTACTAGAAAAGTTCTTGTTTAATATTAAATAGATAAGATCATAATTATGACAATCAGTAACACAGTATCTACAATCTACGTATACATACGTGCACTGTAAAATGGCGGCAAATAAGACCTCACCGGATATGGTATTTACGAGTGGCGACACGCCGTAATATTCACAGTCATATTTATTATTCTATGATCGCTCAAATGTCAGTAAATCAAAACATGTAGTCCATTTATATTTGTTTTGGCTTTCAATTAAACTTACTTGCAATTGTTACATGTAATGTGATTATGCTTAGCACAAAGGATGAATTTAAAATAAATTTAAATTTACTCGCTTTGACCTTTAAAAAAAAAAGAAAGAAGGAAAACCGAATTATTTCTCATGCATTAATTGAAAATAACTTCCAATAACATTTTTGTTCTTCGTCTAAATTTTTATTCAGATATGAACACTTATATTCATTTGAATTTAATCTGCTAGAACTCATGTCCAAACAGGTATAGACAACACACAAAAATACAGTATTAAAAAAAATTATGAAAGAACAATAGTTAAAATTAAATTTTAAGTGAAGAGCTGATAAGCGAAAACAGAATCTGGTGCTTGAACCTAGGACCTCTGGCTAATAGGCCCAATGCTGTTAGTCTTAGTTATTGCAAAACTTACCTGTAATCGTACTTTGTTATTATATGAATAACAAGTTCTCTTTCTTTCTTTGACCATCCATATAATGATGACATAACACTTTTTTAAACATATATTTTTTGAATAAAGAAAGTGTCTCGAAATTTTTTCGAAATGCGTTGAAAAGTTGTTACTGTGTTTTAATGGTACAAAATATCGTTGCGTATCTGCTTGTTTGTTAATTTCTGGTAGAGATTCTTTCCGAGGAACTTCAGCGATACAAGTCCTTTTTTGTTTAAACTAGTTTATTCTTCCTCGATACAAACTTTTAGTACACAGTAATTCTACAGTCAGTACGTTTCTCGTCACTTTAACTTAACGACTTTTATAATCACAGCGATTCACAACCTCGATAACTTCGCTCTCTACGAGTGCAAAAACACACACACTAGCTCGAAACAGAATCGTAAATTACCCGAACCTCACCCTAACTGATGTTCGCTTAACTTCCCCCCCCACCCCCAACTTCTTCTGCCAGGCTTATATACTAACAAAGAGGCGTCTCCAACATTCGCGGAGTTCCCCGTTAATTCGAGAAACTCAGTCACGCATGCGTCAGCAGCGTTACGTGACTTCCGCTGTCGTAACAATATTTCTTTCGCATGTTTATCTGTCACTTATTCAGTTTTGTTATTCCAGGAAGAGGAATGCAATGACATTATAACTTCACTATTACATGATTTGTTATGTAAACAGCTCTACATTGTTTTCGTTTTCCAGTCTTTTTTTTTTTTACATTCGGGTACAACACAACAGAAAATCGTCAATTTATCATATGTCCTGTTACACAATTCACAATATATCCCTTGTGTATAACATTCCCATAGTGTATTTTTATAACATTAAGAACTTAAAACTTATATAATATCAAATATTTATTACTTATATTTTGATGTCAAGTTTATTGGTGTATCGTATATAGTGATAATTAAGTAGTTTAATTAAATTTTTAATGTGACTCACTAAAACGTCGTGAAATGCGTGGTTTGACCCGCCCATTCTGGCTTACTGTGATAATGCAACATTAAATATTATTTCTTAAAATCATATTGATATTTTCAATGAAAATAAGTTTTATAACCAAACACATGATTAAACATAGTTCTATTTTTATGCAAGAATTATAATTTAAACATTATGGATAATTAGATATGCAAAAGCTACATATCTTTCATTTATAATCCACTTTAATCAAGTTAACATAAATAGTCATAACAGGCCTACAAAAATAATAACTTTTTTGAAATATGGAAAAAATAATAATTCATACCATTGACTGTTGTACCTTGTGTTCCCAAATGAGTTACAAAGTGTACCAGATTTTCGGCTGCAATTAATCTCTCATAATCTGTAAATAGAAAAACAAACCTTTAGGATTTACTTCTTTAAAATTTTCAGGATACAAACAACAGTTACTCTGATTAGATGTCAAACTTGGTACGTAAGTAGTCCCTCCCTCCCACCAGTGGCAAAGCGGTATGTCTGTGGACTTACAACGCAAGAAACCGGGTTTTGATACCAGTGGCGGGAAGAGCACAGATAGCCCATCGTGTTTGTTTGTTTCTAATTAAGCACAAAGCTACACAATGCCACCACGGGTATCGAAACCCGGATTATAGCGTTGTAAGTCCGCGGACATACCGCTGTACCAGCCCATTGTGTAGCTTTGTGCTTAACTTAAAAACAAATATAACTAGTTGGGTACAAAAAAAATGCGAAAATGTAAGTAATTTCTTCATGGAAACAATGTATAAATTCTCATATTTTTTTTTCAAAAATAGTATACAAAACGTACCCGGAATGTTTATAGTGGAAAGTAGTTCCGTATTTTGGTATCTTGAGCCTTCGAAATGTGCAGAACAAATACACCATGAACGACATTGTTTCGTGGTCACTAGATATCCCTTCTTGTGTCATTCCAGCACGCAACAGCCAATCTTTACACAAAGTGACATTATTTATAGGCAGACGATGAAATTGAACATTCGTTCCGGTGTATGACTTATTTTTGCAACTTTTCACTAAGGAAAAACTGATGCATTTTTTTGTCAGTTTATCCAACCCTGTGCACATTTCCGCCATTAACCAATGTTAACTACCCGTGTGATCTGTTTACATAAAATTGTACGTGTTACTCAAGCATTTGATTGGTCAAACTTTCTTATGTTCGGCAGTCGCTCGTCGATTTCTGCAGCGATTCGGCAAATTCCGGTATGAAATTGCTATTAAGGTTTAAAGTTTAATTGTTTATCAGTGTTGTAGGTCTCGAGACCATCCTTCGGAAGGTCTCGGTCTCGATGTTTTACAGGTTTAGAAGACGAGACCGGCTAAATTTAAAAGTTTTAACAGTTGTAGTAAAAACCTCTTAGTAGAATACCTTATTTTTGTTTACGTCACCAACCGTCATATTGCCTGTACGCCAATCCGCGGTTATAACACACGCTTTTCAAAACTAACTGTTACAATACATTGTATTACGCATAGGCTTACTACAAGTTGATATGAACTTCAACTGGTGCAAGTATTTATATCAAACTTTAGCGATTATCCCTAATATTCAACATGTCTAGTAGATCTGCTGTGATCCTGTTCGGCTTCAAATATCATAAAGAATTTACTGACACCAATATTGGTTTTATTTGCTGACCTTTTTGATTCATTTATTATTATTTTTTTCATAGGAGGAGATGTTAAAACAAAGACTTGGGGTTAACATGTAAAATATTTGCTGTTAAGATACTAGTAAAGTTTGTTTGATGCATGCGATTTTTATTTTTCCTGCTTTATTGTTCATTGTGTAATTTATTACAAGGTCTCGGTCTTGGACATTGAGGTCTCGACTATAACTCTGTTATTTATTTTCCTCTAAACGAATATATGTATTATTTTAACATACTGTTACAGCAGGATCGGGGAACATCACGAATATCCTAGTATTTGCTACACGCCCTCTATTTTTGTATATAAGCCCGGCAAATAAAGTGGAGTGACGGCATAAATAATAGCAGACAGGGAGATATAAAGACAGATAATCGAGTCAAGTCGTAAGTAAAGTGCGTGAATCGTTGTGAATTACAGCGTGTGTTTAAGTTAAAATGACTGTGGAAATTAAGTTTATTGCAGTGTTGTACTGAGAAAGAATAAACTAGTTTTATTTAAGAAAGGACTTGTATCTCTGAACTTCTTCGGAAATAATTTTGCGATAAATTAACAAACGACCAGAGACGTAACAATACTTTCAATTTCTAGAAATTTTCACATAAAATAATTTACATTTACAAACAACACGAGTGAAATGAAAATAAGGTGAGAAAAAGGAAATTAAACAATTTATACTGTTCGAAAATGTTTAAGTTGTAAACTTGTGAACATTACTAAAGCTTCCTGGTGTCTTAGCCGGAGTCAGAGGCTTCGGGTTTTGATATCCGTGGTCAAACAAAGCATTACCAACACATTGTAACAAAAAATATGGTAAAATAAAGATGTGCAGTATTTTATTACGAACAAAACAAATTCTGGAGAAAGCATTTTAAAAATTATATGATTTTGAAATTATGTTTGTTTTTAGAATACAGATGTAACGTATTTGTTGTAAAGCACAAAGCTGTATAATGGACTATCTGTACACTGTCTATCGAGGGTATCGAAACCCTATTTCTAGCGTTATAAGCCCACTTATTTACCGTTCAGGCACCGGAGGACCAGATGTAATGTGTATACAGGTACCAATACAAAATGAAATTATTTTCCTACTTATCGAGAGAGGGCAGTAGTATGCGTTTTCTGTTTACTGGCTAAAGTTGTTTTTTGTCGATTTCAAACGATAGAAGTCCGTAAACATCTTGAAATGCTTGGAAATAATTTAATATAAGCTGCATACGGGTGAGTGAAAGCTTTTTATATTTAAAAAACTAATTAAGTATTAATATATTGCACACGAAGGAACGTATTTCAATTACTTGATTTACGATAGCTTTGTACTCCATAAAATATTCATAGGATAAAAAACCCCATATAGCATGAAAAATCGATAAATAGCTTATATTTAAGTTCAGCCATACACTATATAGCAATATTCGTCATTATGTGAACTTATTTTATGTGTCTTTATAAAGTCTGCACTGTAACTAATATAAAACTTATAATTGGATATTACTAGAACGGTATAAAAGTTGATTGATGTAGCACGAAAAAAGTAATTGAAATGGATACTCTCTCGTTAGATGGCAGAACACCATTTAAACCATAATAACAAACGGTTGAAATTTATTTACAGACTCAAACAATAAGTGAAACATTTAAGAATGTAAATTGTTAAAATGACGATGCAAAATAAACAAACAAAATAATTACACTATTAAAAATTACAAAATCAACACCA
Organism: Limulus polyphemus; assembly: GCF_000517525.1. NCBI lineage: Eukaryota > Metazoa > Arthropoda > Merostomata > Xiphosura > Limulidae > Limulus > Limulus polyphemus. The sequence continues at coordinate 56,333 of NW_013666823.1, forward strand.
GAAATCTTTAGAACAATGTTTAAGTATCTTTGTTTGTTTGTTATGAATTTCGCGCAAAGCTATACGAGGGCTATCTGTGCTAGCCGTCTTTAATTTAGCAGTAATAGACTACAGGAAACGCTGCTAGTTAACACCACTTACCACCAACCCTTGGGCTACTCTTTTTACCAACGAATAGTGGGATTGACCGTCACATTAAGTATCTCAGTTATATGTACGTTTATTATAAAGATGTTTACTACAATGCTTTGTAGCTCCTAATTATACGTTTTGTACCTTTCTCAACCACAATTCACATAATCTTAAAAACTTAAGGAATTCTCCTTCATTAAAGTTGTCGCCTTGGGCAAGAAATACCTTAAAAAGTATATTAACTATCGTTTTAATGACGAGATACACAACTGAAAATGTAATTGGTCAAACTATATTCAAAATATAAGGCCTGTTTTGATAGATTTCTTTGAAGTAAGTGTGTTGAGTAATACAGTAATAATGTTCATGATGTCAGAAAAACACGTAGGTTCAAGAAGTCTTGATACAAGGGTTATAGGATTTTTATCATCTTGTAACAAAATTAATAGTAAAAGCCTGCTTACAATTCGTATAAAACTCAATACTGCAATAAAAACAACAGTATTCAAAATAAGGAATTTGAGTTGGGTAAAAGATAATAGCTTTGATTTTCTGTATTACGGGGGATTATCTTACTAGAGGTATACAAAGGAATTTTGGTGGTTGTGTCTGGATTTAGCAGAGTCGTTTTCGCGATGTTTCCATGGAAACTTTAGGAGTGTTCCTTTAGTAAAGAGAAAACGTAGTTGAAGTGTCTTTCAAATCAACTCAGTAATATCTGATTACCCAACTAGTGGTAAATATCTAATATACATGAACCAATAGCTCAACACAGCCTTTCTACGACTACTGGAGGTCAGTCTATTTCCATTTTGTACCGAGTCTTAAACTGCCATCTGTGATTTCTAATTGTTGGATCATTACAATAACGTTTGTGAAACCTAAATTAGTTACATAGTAACCCTTATACCGATACCAAACAAACCTTTTACTTTGCACTTGAGTCTTGACAAGATTTAACTCTGAAAAACGACAAGAATTCGGATGTGCATACCTTCATAAATAAGGAGGTATAATACACGTTCAGCAACATTTCAAAACGTCAAGACTATAAATACGTGGATGGTATGAAAGTAAAGTTTCCGTGTACATTTTTAAAAAATAGAAGGGATATTAATTAACGCCTTTCTCAAGATTGGGTGAAGTAAAAATGGAACAGTACAACTAATATTACGAAAAAATCAGTGAAATGTATTTCAAATTTTCCTTTCCAACTACACTGTAAAGTGGTCATTGTTTGTAGGAAATGCACTTGTTATGCACTCTTCCTCTAGGCCTTTATCCTGTTCAACTATACAGTAAAGTGATCATTGTTTGTAGGAAATGCATTTGTGTAGAATAGCTAGAAGTTATGTAAAGCCTTTGTCCTGTTCAATTACACTGTAAAGTGGTCATTGTTTGTAGGAAATGCACTTGTGTAGAAGAGGTAGAAGTTATGTAAAGCCTTTATCCTGTTCAACTACACTGTAAAGTGGTCATTGTTTGTAGGAAATGCACTTGTGTAGAATAGCTAGAAGTTATGTAAAGCCTTTATCCTTTCCAACTACACTGTAAGGTGATCATTGTTTGTACGAAATCCACTTGTGTGCAAGAGCTAGAAGTTATGTAACGCCTTTATCCTGCCCAACTATACAGTAAGGTGGTCATTGTTTGTACGAAATCCACTTGTGTGCAAGAGCTAGAAGTTATGTAACGCCTTTATTCTGTCGAACTATACAGTAAGGTGGTCATTGTTTGGTCGAAATGTACTTGTGTACAAGAGCTAGAAGTTATATAACGCCCTTATCTTGTCTGAATATACTTGTTTGTTTTTTGTTGAATTTCGCGTAAAGCTACTCGTCTCTAATTTTGAAGTGATAGATTAGCAGGAAGGCAGCTTGTCAACACCACCCAATGTTAACTCTTGGGCTACTTTTTACAGACGAATAATAGCATTGACTATCACATTATATTGAACTACACAGAGAACAAGGAGTAGAAGACGTGTAACGCCCTCATCCTGTACAAATATAGTGGTTATTGTTTGTACAAACTACAAGAAAAACAAGGAGTAGAAGACGTGTAACGCCCTCATCCTGTACAAATATAGTGGTTATTGTTTGTACAAACTACACGAAAAAGAAGGAGTAGAAGACGTGTAACACTCTTGTCCTGTACAAATATAGTGGTTATTGTTTGTACAAACTACAATGAAAACAAAGAGTAGAAGACGTGTTGTCCTCTCTTGTACTCTCGACGTACACAGCATGGTCACAAGTAAATAGATACCACCTTTTCAGAAAAAATGAAAAATTTCAGTCATATTCACATGAATTGATATATTTATAATTTAATTAATATCCAGTAGATCTTCCTTTCGCTTCGTGGAGTTCGTTGATCTTTTGGGGCATCGAGAGAATCATCTCGTCAATTTTAGATTGTGGGATTTTCGCCCAATTTTGCTTCAAAACTTGGAGTAGATCGCTCTTCGAAGTTGGTTTTTTGGTTGTTTCTTGACTTGCCGGTCGAGTATGGCCCAGAGGTTTTCGATGGGGTTCATGTTAGAAGATTGGCTCGGCCAGGGCAACTTCTGGATACCATTTTCTTCCTTTCACTTTTGGGTGTTTCTAGCAGTGTGACACGGTGCTCCATCTTCCTGGAACAACGTTGTGTTATTGTCCCACGAAACCCGAGGAATAGAGTGGCAAGAGTCCTTCCTCCAATATTTCGACGTATTTCGCAAAATTTATGTTGCCAACGCACTCTACTAAGCTCGATCTCCCACCAACCCAAACAGCTCCCCAAACCATCACGATGAAACCACCATGCTTCACAGTTGGCTACAATCTGTTGAGCCAAAACTCTTGGTGAGACATTCTCCAGATCCATATCCTTCCACTGTCCAAAAATTGAGCGAATCTTGATTCGTCTGAGAACAATACGGTCTTTCAAAAGTCCAGAGGCTTGGTCATCATATCACTTGCCCACTTCTTTCGTCTGATTATGTCGGTAGGTCTTAATAAGGGCTTCCGTCTAGCTGCTCTGCAACGATAACACAATCTGTGGAGAATCAGTTGAACAGATTTCGGGCTCATCCCATCAACTTTGGCCACTTCTGCAGTCGTTAACCTA